>NC_143555.1:27727500-27962500 GCF_054136105.1 Typopeltis vanoorti | reverse complement strand
GGGGGGGGGGGGAGATCTTGGATCTATGAAAATAAATGTATTTCAAAACAAATGCCCTCATTACATATTTAAAAAAAAAAAAGTTACTATTTTGGGCTCAAACAAAAATGTATTAAGAGTTTACACTTAAGTAAGCATTAAGCTCAATAGCCATTTAAAGAAATGCAGAGTAAACAACTGGGACTTTTAAACTTATATCCAATTCTCACATCTCATGATAAACCTCATTAATAGTATTATCCACCTGAATGAAGATGGGTTGGCAATTTCGCCAACCAAATTATATTCTGTACGAGGGTGGTCTGAAAAGTTCTCGACCATAGATGACAACACTATCAGCAAGAGTTTTTTTTTTTTTTTTCTAAATTGGCATCTGTCATAATCATCCATGTGAAATTGCAAGTCATTCTATCAAGTAGTTTGTTTTATACAGCTGTCTGAAGCAAAAGTGTTGTCTGTATCCCTTGAAATGGATAAAATTGAATATCGTGTGGTTATAAAATTCTTTGGTAAAATTATTATTATTTTTTTTGGGCTACTCCAGGGAGTCCTTAGACTCATCGAGGGAGGCCCTAAACATCATGTCCACACAACTATACGACATTTTCAGAGTATCTATCATACCTTGCCTTGAACTCGCTCACTGTCATAGCACCCACAACAGACTCTGGCAGCTTATTCACATCTCATTTACCACTTTAAAAGTAAAGAACCCAGCTCTAACACCATTGCTAACCACACTCTTGCCCAGCTTCCATAGGTGTCCCCTAGTTCTCCCACCACCAGTCCTGATCTCAAAAATATCTTCTGAATTAATCTTATAGAATCCTTTTAGCAATTTGAATGTCTCAATCATATCTCCCCTTTTCTGCCTATCAACCAGTTTCTGCAACCCACAAATCTTCAACCTGTTCTCATATGGTTCATTCCATAGACCTGCTATCATCTTAGTCACTCTCCTCTGGATCTTCTCCACCTCCTCCCCATCAAGAAGGGACCGAGGTGACCAAATCTGGGCACAGTAGTCAAGATGAGGTCTTATCAAGGCTCGGTACAGAGGTACAATAACTTGCTTGTCTCTGCTCGTTAAGGTATTTTTCAACAACCAAATGAGTGGATGAGCTGATTTAGCTACTTTCGCAATGTGTCCCCTAAACTTAGTCTCCTATCCACCAACACTCCCAAGTCCCTGGCCTCATCAATCTCTTTGAGTACAGTTCCACCCATGCGGTATACTGCTGCTAATCTTTTCACCCCCAAAATGCATAACCTTACATTTTGTCACATTAAATTGACATCCATTCTGAAGCAAAAGTGTTGTCTGTATCCCTTGAAATGGATAAAATTGAATATCGTGTGGTTATAAAATTCTTTGGTAAAATTATTATTATTTTTTTTTTATTATTATTATTTTTGGGCTACTCCAGGGAGTCCTTAGACTCATCGAGGGAGGCCCTAAACATCATGTCCACACTCCTTAGCCCAGAACTCCAATCTATCTAAGTCATCCTGCAAGACTTTGACACTTCTGCATTCACTATCGCCCTCCCCAACTTTGCATCATCAGCGAACAAATGAACTGTTCCACTTAGATCCTTCCCTATATCGTTAATGAACAGATTAAACAGCAGTGGTCCAAGAACAGAACCCTGCGGCACCCCACTAGTCACAGGCCGTCTTTTGGACTCCACTCCTGAATAAACCACTCTTTGATATCTCTCCATCAACCACCCACCTATCCATCTCATCAACCCTATATCCCTTCCCATATGTTGTAGTTTACGGATTAGAATTCCATGTGGTATCCTGTCAAACGCCTTTGCCAGGTCCAGCAGTATCACTGTAAATCCATTTCCCTTATCCAGTTCAGCCATCACCTTGTTATAAATCTTGAGCAAGTTACTCAGGCATGATCTACCCTTTACAAAGCCATGCTGTCCCCTGTACAGTATCTCATTTTCATCAATCCATTCCTGTATTTTTCTCTTGACAACAACTCCTGATATGCTGATCGGTCGGTAATTTGCAACCATAGTCTTGGATCCTCCTTTATGCAGTGAAACTATTTTCCCCTCTTTCCACGCCTTCGGGACTAAACCAGACCCGAGACTCAGATTAAACAACATGGTCAAGGGCACTGATAATTCCTTAGCTGCTTCATGCAAGACCCGTGCCAGTATACCATCCAATCCCACAGATGTATTCACATTAAGGTTCTGTAATAGACTATTCACCTCCACTTCATTCATCACAATTCCCGTATAAACTAATGGCTCCTTCAGTTTTTCAATGTCACCACCTGGATGATATACTTTTGCAAAGTGCGCGCTCAGTAACTCCAGTATATCGACTGGTTCGGTGACCTCCTTACCATCGTCATTCCTTAAAATCATTTTGCCATGTACAGTTTTTTCTTGCTTGCAGCATATTGAAAGAACTGTTTGGGATTCTCTTTTGCTGGCATAGCTAGTTTCCTTTCATAATCGGCTTTTGCTGTTTTTACCACACTCGTTACCCTTCTGGCCTGCACTTTATACTGTTCGTGTGCCTGCAGGTCACCCCCTTTCTTTAAATTCCCTCCACAGTTGTTTCTTTTTTTTGCAGCTCAAGCTTAATGGTGTTATTCATCCATTTAACCCCTACTTGTTTTACTGTTCGGACCCTAGGTATACAATCAACCATAACCTCCTGTAAATGCTCCTTGACCACTTCCCATGCTCTGTCAACGTCCAGCCCTTGCAGTTGTACGTGCCATGGCACTGATCCAAGCAATCTCCTAAGCTTGTCATACTTGCCAGCACGGTAATTCCACATATACCCTGTCTTAATCGAAAATTCCACACCTTTAGCCACCTCCCAGGGCAAGACCTTATGATCACTCTCACTAATAGGTGGCAACATGGTCATATTCATTACAGTCAAATTCTGAGATGCTATTACCAGGTCAAGCACTCTCACACCCCTAGTATTTTCAATTACATGCTGTCTCAGATAGTTATCCCTTAATAATTGAATAAAATCCATTTCCTTCCTCACATGTGTCCTCTCCTCCTTCCAATCAATGTTACCATAATTAAAATCCCCCATAATAATTATCCTCCTTCCACTCATTTCATCAATTTGTTTATGCATACTATCTCCACCATTTATTCCATCACCTGGTCTATAGCAGCACCCAACTGTATATTTTATTCTGCCAGTCTTAATCTCACACCAAATAGCCTCAAATGAGCTCCTTTCACTATCCTGCAATACAACTTCAATTCTCCTTGGCTGCAGTTCATCAGCTATCATCAATAACACCCCTCCCCCATTTTATTCTCTCTGTCCCTCCTAAACACACTATAACCTACACATTCTATCCCACTAACTATATCATCTTTCGTCAGCCATGTTTCACTAATGCCAATAACCTGTGGCCAGTAAGAGCCAATCAAGGCCAAAAATTCTTCCTTCTTGTTCCTAATACTCCTGGCATTAGTATACATGAAATGCAGTGATCCCTTTGTCCCACTCCTATCTTGATGCGTTATTCTAAATGTCCCATTCCCATTTTTTGTCCTTAGTGCTGGCTCAGGTACATTATATACATTTTTACACTCAACTGTCTCACTGATGTCTGCATATCCCCCCCCCCAAAAAAAAAGAAGGTTTAACGCCAAAAGAAATTCATTTGACGTTCATAAAAAGTTTATGGGCAGTCTTCTCCTTCGTTTTTGACAATTAAGAAATGGGCTGCGGAGTTTAAACATAGCTGTACCAGCCTTGAAGATCCACGTGAAGGATGTCCAAAAAGTGTAGCAACACCAGAAATCATTGATCGAGTGCACGATATGGTATTGGATGACCGCCGAGTCAAAGTGTATGAAATTGCTGAGACTATAGGCATTTGAAAAGAACGTGAAGGATAAATTTTGCATGAAGAATTGCATATGAAAAAGCTTTCTGCAAGATGGGTAGCAGATCAAAAATGCACTCGCATGAAAATCTCTAAACAGTACTTGGAGCATTTTAAAAAGAATAAAACTGATTTTGTGCATTGATTTATTACTATGGATTGAGACTTGGATTCACGATTACACACCAGAATCCAAACAGCAGTCAGAACAGTGGATAGAAGCCAGTTGGGTCCATCAGCAGGAAAGGTCATGGCATCAGTATTTTGGGATGCTAAAGGCATTTTTTTTAATATTAATTATCTTGAAAAGGGTAAAACAATAACAGGGGAATATTATTCCAATCTTTTAATTAGACTAGGTGAGAAATGACCCGATTTGCAAAAGAAAAAAAATCATCTTTCATCAGGACAATGCACCTGCCCACAAAAGTGTTTTTCCAATGGGAAAATTAAGGGATCTGCACTATGAATTGTTGGAACATCCCTATTCCCCAGATTTGGCTCCCTCTGACTTCTATCTCTTCCCGAAACTAAAACGCCTCCTTGCTGGTCAGTGTTCTTCGAATCAAGAGGTAATTGCAGATCTTACCGAGAATCATTACAGGGACAATATAATGGTGCTAGAGCATCGCTGGAATAAATGTATTAGTCTTAAGGGAGATTATGTTGAAAAATAAAAATAATTTTGAAATTATAAATTTATTTTTTTATTGTTAAGCCAAGACCTTTTCGGACCACTCTCATATTGGGGGTTGAACCAAAAGAAAATTTAGAAATGTGATCAGGTAGGCTCAAAATTTTAGAACAGACCCTTGATTGAAATCCTCAGCGCAGTTTATTTAACTGAGTGATGCCCCCAGCCTACATGGAACTTTGTCATAGGCTGTCGTCATTTTGTATTTTGGTTTAAGCCAATAAGAATACAATTTGGTTGGCTAAATCCCACGTTATCAGCCCATCCTCAGTTATTCCTTAATGAGATTAAGAGAATTGGACATTAGAAATTTTGGGTAGTCTGTGAAATGAGAGTTTTTTATATATATATATTGGGCCCATATACCCGAGGTTGGCTGGTCAACCAATAATACTTTAGTTCCGTATATGGGTAGTGGGTTGGGAAAGGAGAAACTTGTTGACATTCGATTTAAAAGCCTGTATATTATATTCCTTGGGAGACTGTTCCACAGTACAGCAGTAGCAGGGATGAAGGAGGAGGAAAAGAAACTTGTTCTGTGGATTTCAAGGTGTACTGTTAAGGGATGTTGGGAGGTGGCTGTACGTGTTCGAATTGGTTTAGTACAGAGTGGGGGAATTATTGATGTTGTTTCAGATGAGCATTTTCCATGAAAATATTTGTAGAATATACAAATTGCAGAGACTAAATGTCTATGTGAAAGTGGGGGGGAGTGAGTCAGTAAGAGATGAATCACTTATCAGTCTAATTGCTCTCCTCTGTATTGAGTCAAGCATTTTGAGGGAGCTTTTAGGAACCCCACTCCAAATGTGAGAACAGTATTCGATAACTGGGCGAATTTGCAATTTGTATAAGGTTAACAGCTGTTTTGAAGTGAAGTAACGTCTTGAGCGAAAGAGGGCCTAGTTTTTTTTGGAAGCTGAGAATGAAATGGTTGTGATGTGTTTATGCCAGGAGAGGCCTGATGTTATGGTAATTCCGAGAAGAGAAATTTCATCTTGTCTGGGGATTTGAGTGTTATCAAAAATAATAGTTGCAGAAAATGTTTCTTTTTTTGTGGGAAATAAGACAGAACTGGGTTTACTAGCTATGAAGTTGACAAAGTTATCTGAGCCCCATCGGAGGATGTTTTGGAGGTCTGATGTTCTGTGGGTTGAAGTGAGTTGTGTAGGGTAAAGTTTTTTAAATGAAAGGGAGGAGTGCAATGTGCTGTCATCTGCAAAACTGTGTATTGGGTTGGAGGTCAACTGAAGTAGGTCATTGATCTATAGAAGGAAGAGGGTCGGTGAGAGAACTGAACCTTGTGGGACCCCAGCATTAGTTGGATAGTGGGAGGATAGGGAGCCATCTACCGTTACACATAGTGTGCGTCCAGACAGGAAGCTGTCCTGAGATAGTCCAAATGATGGAAGTTTGCTTAGTAAGCCTTTGTGCCAGACCTAGTCAAAGGCTTTAGAGATATCGAGTGCAACTACTTGGGATTCACTAATTTTTTTCCATGGTATATGTCCAGAGATGGGTTATAACATGAGCAGGTCACCTGTTGATCGCCATCGGCGGAATCCATACTGGTGGTTGCTTAATAGCTGGGTACCTTCAAGGTAGAGTAGTAGTTGAGAATTGATGGTTTTCTCCATCACTTTAGATAGGATTTAGGTGAGTGAGATAGGGAGGTAGTTAGATGGCTGCGATTTGTCTCCTTTTTGGGAATAGGTTGAATATAGGCAAATTTCCAGGCTTTGGGATATATACCAGTGGAGTAAGATAGTGTGTACAGATGGCATAGGGTAGGAGTCAGTTCTGCTGCACAGACCTTCAGGACAATTGGAGGAATGCCATCAGGGCCAGGGGCTTTTTTTTGTGTCTAATTTTGACAACAGGTTTATGATCTCTTTCTGGCAATAGGATACAGGTGCATTCTATGTTGGACAGTTAGAATGATGGGGGATATTTTCCATTGTCAGTTATGCATGCATTGCAGGCAAGGTGTGAAGCCAGGAGATTAGCTTTTTCTGTGGGTGATGTTGCAATTGAGCCATCTGGGTATGATAGGGGTGGGAGTAGTGTAGGACAAAAGTTGCGACCAATTGCTTTAGCAAGAGACCAAAAGGCATGGCTGCCGCTAGGACAGGCTGCAAGTTTCCTGCTTTTTGCCTGTTCAAATTCTGTTTTGGACTCATTGATGACTTTTTTGCATTTGTTTCAGGCTTCAGTATAGGCACTGAAGGAGGATGGAGTTCTTAATTTGAGCCAGTTGTGGTATGCCTGGTTTTTCATTAGTACACCCTTGGCACATCTTTTGGAGAACCAGGGTTTGGATAGGGGGACGGCAGTTCTGAGTGATGTGAGGAATGTATGTTATCATGCCAGTGAGGATTACTTTGGTGATGTGTTCGGATTGGAAGACTGCAAACAATAGTCCAACCATGGGAACAAAGCATAGTAGTCTCGGAGGCTCTCCCATTTGGCACTGTTATAGTGCCAGACTATTGTTCAGGTGTGACTGTGTAAGCATTGTTGCATGGGGGCAGGAGATGAGCACTAGATATTGGTCAGAATTACAATTACACCCAGGGGGGGGGGGCTCACTACATTCACTGTATATTTGGAAGGGTCATTGGTAAGGAAGAGATCTAGGGTATTTGGGGAGTGATTTGGGTTATCTGGTATTCTGGTCGGCTTGTGAACTATTTGTGTAAGGTTTGGTGATGGCATATTTCAGCGTCTCTGCCTGCAGGATCTGTACAGCTGGAAGAGGAAGGCCAGTTGGTGTTATGGACATTAAAATCACCTAGGAGGATGATTTTACTATTAGGATAGCGGGACTGGAGGAAATCAACTTTTGAGGAGAGGATATTAAAGAGCTCGGAGTGGTTGGTGGTATTGGGAGAGCAACAGAGACAACAGATGAATTTTATTGAGTGGGGGAGGGATATTTTTAGCCAAAGAAGGTCAAAGTTGGGCGATTCTAGGTTAGGTGCTCTCTGGCAGGGTATATCAGAGCAGATATATGCATGCACACCACCCTTGGGTTGAAAGTAGTTAAATAGTGGATAGTTTGGATGGGTGAGATTGATGGTGTCGGGGAAGGTAAAATTTGAGTTTCTGTTAAGAAGAGTAGGTGAGGTTTGGTTGACTGTAGATGATAGTGAACACTATTAAGGTTGGAGTTGAGACCATGGATGTTGGTGTAGTGGATATGCAAGGGTCTGTGGGGCATGGCTTTGACCGCAAGGGTCTTACACGTTCTGTATGCAATATCTGCATACTGGTCTCCTTGGTGGCTACTAGTGCTCACTTGGTTTTTATACTAGTTTGGTTTGTTTGTAGTCTATGGTCCAGCTGTTGTCTCCATTTTGGTGTTTTTCTTCTAGCTGTCTTCAGAGTTGGCGCTTTGTTCAAAGGGTAAGTCAGGTCGAGCACGTACATGCAATTTGGGGCAACTGGGCTTTAGCTTGCTATTTATCGCTGTTATTAATTTGGAAGTGTTTGTCGGTGTATCACAGATCACTTTCACGAGACTTGGAAAGTTCGTTCTGTCCTTTCTTTTGTTTATAGGACCAAAGCGACGACATTTGATGATATTCCTGGGATCAAAGTTGCATTCACCTGCTAGTTTGCTAACTTCTTCTTTTAAAAATTTACCGTTTTCCTCTGGATAGTTCAGAATAACGGCGTTGAGTCTCCTATTTTCGGCCTCAAGCGATGCATGTACCATTGATGCGAATAAATCACAGAATTCGTTAGCGGGTACAGATGCACTTGCGATCGGCCGCTGGTCATCGAGTATCTTGAGCTTTGTTTCCAACTTTTGGACGAGAAAGTATCGATCGTGTTATTAAGGTGTTCTCATAGACAGGCTTAAATGTTGTTTGTACATGCTTAAGGTACATGTACATGTTTGTACTAAATAACTTAAGGAAATTACAATACAATAGAATATACATTAAATTAAACTTTAATATATTTCCAATATTTCGGCAATGTCACTTTGTCATCTTCAAAGGAACTTGCAATAAAGACACGTACACGCAGGCACTTAACACAGTAAATGAGAATGAAGCAAGGAAGGTATGGTTTTCCTAGAAGTCCTGATGGTACCCCCTAGCAGGCTATGTAGATATTCTTGGCCGTTGGGCTGAAGGTCTCCTGATGTAAGCCTCCCAAATTTGGGACAGTCTCATGCAACCAGATTTGTCGAGTTTGGCATGTGTTTTAAGGCGGAGGCTGATTCCATGAATAGTCATTCAAATTTGAACTTGCTACGGTGTATTATTGTGGCTTTCTTCCACCGTATTCTGTGGCGTGTATCCAGAGCATGGTCTGCAAGACCAGAGTGTCAACTCACAAATTAAAAAACTCCACAGCCTCTTAGGAAGGTCACTTCTTGGCCTGTAGAATTTACTAACAAATTAAAACTGTATAACTCTATACCCCCCCCCCCCTGTATATATGGACTTCCAAAAATACATAAAGAAAATGTGCCATTATGTCCCATAGTGGATGGCATTGATTCTCCCACATACAAATTAGCTAAACATTTGGTCAAAGCGCTCATAAAAAAACTCAGCCCACTTCAAAGCCAGTGTAGAAAACCTTGCACTCCAACATACTGACATAATGATCAGTTTTGACGTCTCCTCCTTTTTCACAAATGTTCCACTCAAGGAAACCTTAGAGCTTATCCAAGCTAAATTTCCTCCCGATATCTCAGCCCTATTTCAGTTCACAATGAACTCAGGCTATTTCGTTTGGCAGAGAAAATTCTACAGACAAATAAAGAGGACAGCCATGGGTTCACCACTCTCTCCCCACCCTTGGCCAATTTCTTTATGGAGACCTTCGAAGAGAAAAATCTGCCCCCACAAAAATACCATATGGCTTTGCTACGTTGATGATGTTTTCGCTATTTGGCCACATGGCTTTGATACACTCCTCTCCTTTTTAATACACTTAAACAACCAACACCCCAGAATTAAGTTCACCCTGGGAAAAGAGGAAAACAGCCTCCCTTTCATACAGGCAGATACATTCACCAACAATCCCACCATCCCCCCCCCCCTCACAACAATATGGAGTTGTTAAGACACTATACAACAGGGCTAAACTAATCTGTTCAAATGACAATGTCCTAACCCACATCCTCAACACTTTCTCAGCCTATGGCTACCCCCCAAAATCCAAAAAAATATTGAAACCAGTAAACCACAACCCTTCCCCCTCACAACAAGGATTACTCTAAATCCATCACGATTCTCTACATCCTCAAAAAAACATGACTTGACCTCGTGTTATAGATCTTATAGAAAATTGGCATCCCTTATCTGCTCAACTAAAGACCAACCACTCCTCCTAGACCGACCTGGTATACACCAGGTCCCTTTCAGCTGCAAGTTGTCCTACGTTGGCCAAACAGGCAGGACAGCAAATATTAGAATTTCAGAACACAAGGACTGTATCCAGTTTCAGCAATACAGCCACTCTGGTCTTGCAGACCATGGATACACACCACAGAATACAGTGAAAGAAAGCCACAATAACACACCATAGCAAGTTCAAATTTGAAAGACTATTCATGGAATCAGCCTTAAGAAACATGCCAAACCTCAACAAATTTGTTTGCATGAGACTGCCCCAAATTTGGGAGGTTACATTAGGAGATCTTCAGCCCAACAGCTAAGAATACCTACATTGCTTGCTAGGGGGGCACTATCAGGACTTTTAGGAAAACCATAGCTTCCTTGCTTCGTTCTCATTTACTGTGTTTAGTGCCTGCGTGCACCTGTCTTTATTGTATGTTCCTTTGAAGATGGCAACATGACATTGCCGAAATATTGGAAGTATATTAAAGTTTAATTTAATGTATATTCTATTGTACGTCGTAATTTCCCTAGGTTCAGCACCTGTTTAACAGAAGGAAGGCACATCGAACAGAAAAAAAAAGGCTGGTTCAGTTCGATAAAAAGCTTGAGCGCCAGTTCATCTATTTTCATGCAGGAAGTATGTAGCCAGTTGCAACAGAAATTTTCCTTTCGGTAACTTCGGTTTTGCAACTGCAGCACTTTGTATTGCCTTTTGGTTTGTTGGCTATCGGCTGCGCTGCTGACGGGACTAAAAGTAATCTTTCGTTGTTTGCCGCCATCTTTACTTCACATGGTAGGCATATTGGGCGCTTTCACGTGGCTGTTTTTTTTATTGAAAAATAACTGATATGAAGGACTATGGGTACTTACGAGTTGTTTAGAAGTAGCTGGCCCCTTAGTATTCTGTTTACTGGTTATTTTGCACAAAAAAGATACTTGCAATTACAATAAAATTCGGCAGCACTAGTTTTAACAAAACTTATTCACAGACACCGCCTATCGGGAAATGAGATATAAAGAAGTCTCTATTTAGGGATTGCCTCCTCTTTCTGTTAGATATTTATCAATTTATAGTAAACTAGTCTGATCTCTTAACTATTGTGATAGTTTTTTTTTTTTTTTTTTTCATTTCATTTCATTTGGGTAATGAATCTTGGAATTCTCATAGTGTTTTCTAAACTTGTATGACTAAAAGGGATCTGTAATCTGATATTGACTTACAGGCAACTTAGATAAGGATATCAATCTTTAAAGCTTACTAATATGATAACTATAATATCTTTAATCTTGCATCACCCATCACCTTTTGTATTCAGTAAACTAAAGCTTTTCCCATTCATTTTATATCCAACTAGATTATATTGCCAAACTGGGTATTCTTAAGATCAGTGCTTGCTTTTTTTTTTAAGAAAGGATGCCATACATCTTTACTTTTTCTGTCCACTCTTTTGAGAACGAGGCATCTTTCTCATTCTATTTAGAAGATTCTTAAAGCAGAATAAGTTTTATTCTATCCAGTTTTGCATCATGAAATGATGGAAGGGGAGAAAAAAACTTTAAGTTCGAAGCATTGTCATTAATGAACTACAATATTAAGCAATACTACTGTTGATCACTTCAATTC
The DNA here is from genome assembly GCF_054136105.1 of Typopeltis vanoorti. Lineage (NCBI taxonomy): Eukaryota > Metazoa > Arthropoda > Arachnida > Uropygi > Thelyphonidae > Typopeltis > Typopeltis vanoorti. The sequence goes on along the minus strand of NC_143555.1, from coordinate 27,950,921 downwards.
TCGATGTCTCTCCTTAAATTGCTTCCCCCCCACACACACCCAGCATTGCCCTGCTATCCAATTTTTATTCGTATAACTAAATGTTATCTATTTTTCATGTATTTTAATCTGTATATTTATAAGGAATACTAAAAAATGGTTGTTGTGTATCTATACAATGTTATAGGAAAACCTTTTAATGTGATTAATTAATCCATCAGTTAGCATAAAGTTGGAAAAAAAAATTTATAACTATATTAGAGGATAAAATCATCAAAGTTGAGAAAAATCACTTGCTTAAATTTGTATTTGTCTAAAGGATGAGCATCAAACAAAATTTCCTTAGCATACTCAATGTGATTGAAAACTAGCTCAAGTTCTTTTGCAGTTAATTTCTTAGTCGTAACATTCTCTTGTTTACATTCCTTGTCTTCACATGCACACTGTTCTTCTAGTTGAAGATCATTCTAACTTAACTGTTCTGAATGGGAATCGAACAAGTTTCTCACATCTTCATTATCTAGTTAATTAAATCGTTTCCAATTTCAATAATGTTAAATCTTTGATCTTGCGCATGATAAACTAACATAGGCTTGAGTTTAAATTCGCCTTCTGCATTGCTTCCTAATAAAAGCGGAATGATTATATACTTTGTATCCTGGTTGAGATGCTTCCGTTTTAGCTAAGAAAATTTTTGTTGACATATGCTTCCAAAAGAGACCAGTTTCGTCAATGGTGAATATATGACGATTGTCATAATCAGCCTCCTGAATTATCCTTTGTAATTCTTCGGGAAACTTGGCCATGGAATCATCTTTATCAGCACTAGTAGATTCCCAGTTATTCTTAAGTTATGCAGTCCAGCTCGATTTTTAAAATGGTCAAACCATCCCAAACTCGCAGTAAAGCTTTCACGTTCTTCTTGAAATTTGGTCTCCTTGAAATGATGTGAAAACATTTAGAACTTTTGCCTGAATATTCCTTGTACTAAGAGGTATTCTTTTTCGGTTACAATCCTCAATCCAGAGTGATAGAAGTCAGAATCATTAAATGGCTTCTATTTCGGGTGATCTGCATGCTTAAATAAGCTGTGGCAACTTCTCCTTGTTCTTTGTATTCTTTGCTCTTATTTAATAAGGTCCGAACTGTAGACTCGCTGTACCCCAGATCTCGCACAATCATTATATTACTAGCTCCACTTTCGTGTCTCTTAATGACTTCCACCTTTTTCTCTAACATAATTACTTTTCTTCTCTTTTTATTACTGCCGCTTTCTTTCAGTCTTTCTCTTTTCCATATCGGGGGGGGGGGGTTAAATATAATAAAGCCTTATAAGCATCTAAATTAAAGCAAAATGAAGGAAGAGTGATTGAGCAAGAGAACAGCTTGCAATAATAGCTTTGAGTCAATTACTGAGTGTCGCTGGCCACCACCTGCAGTGCTGCCCACTGGCTGCCCACCTGCAGTGCTACATTGAAAGTGCCAACAAAAATTTTCGTGTAACGTAAAATTTCTCATAGATTAAAAAATAGCGTTAACTGATTAATCACTCGCTAAAAGCTGGGAAATAGTATCATTTTGCTCAATCGCACTAACCGATTATTGTGCATATCGAATTCGTGTTAAACAAGGTTTTCCTGTACTATAAGGAATTTCTCTGATTTCATAAAGAGAAATTTAAATTTGTCAAAATCAATCGTCCCTTAAGTCGGAGCTGACTGAGTTTCCCTTCTTGAAAACTCGTAGTTTTTTATCACATAAAATAGATTGATATAATACATTAGTCTCATAACCTTTGTTACTTCAGATATAATTCTATCCAACCAGAGTCCATATCTAAATTGTCATGTTCTTCTGTATACAAATCTTTTATAACACTAACCAGCCTATAATGCTCCATTTTATATAATGTCTCTTAAGCACTGAAATGATCATTGCAGATATCCTCTTGAGGATATTTGCAAAGATCATTTAGAAGGAAAAGTCTCTAATATTGACAGTTCATTAAAAAAAAAAAAAAAAAAAAGTTAAACCTGGTGTGGCAACATTTTAAATTATCAGTAAGTTGCTACTACTGTTATCATACTATGAGGTACAGCAGACTACTGGATAAGGGTAATGGGTTTACAGTGATACTGCTGGACCTGGCAAAGGCGTTTGACAGGATACCACATGGAATTCTAATCCATAAACTATAACATATCAGAATGGATATAGGGTTGGTGAGATGGATAGGTGGGTGGTTGTTGGAGAGATATCAAAGAGTAGTTTATTCAGGAGTAGAGTCCAAAAGACGGCCTGTGACTAGTGGTGTGCCGCAGGGTTCTGTTCTTGGACCACTGCTGTTTAATCTGTTCATTAACAATATAGGGAAGGATCTAAGTGGAACAATTCATTTGTTCGCTGATGATGCAAAGTTGGGTAGGGCGATAGTGAATGCAGAAGATGTCAAAATCTTGCAGGATGACTTGGATAGATTGGAGTTCTGGGCTAAGGAGAATGGATGTCAATTTAATGTGACAAAATGTAAGGTTATGCATTTCGGAGTGAAAAGATTAGCAGCAGTATACCACATTGGTGGAAGTGTACTCCAAGAGATTGATGAGGCCAAGGACTTGGGAGTGTTGGTGGATAGGGAGATGAAGTTTAGGGGGCACATTGCGAAAGTAGCTAAATCAGCTCATCAACTCACTTGGTTGTTGAAAAATACCTTGACGAGCAGAGACAAGCAAGTTATTGTACCTCTGTACCGAGCCCTGATAAGACCTCATCTCGACTACTGTGCCCAGATTTGGTCACCTAGGTTCCTTCTTGATGGGGAGGAGGTGGAGAGGATTCAGAGGTGAGTGACTGAGATGATAGCAGGTCTACGAATGAACCATATGAGAACAGATTGAAGATTTGTGGGTTGCAGAAACTAGTTGATAGGTGGAAAAGGGGAGATATGATTGAGACATTCAAATTGCTAAAGGGATTTTATAGGATTAATTCAGAGGATATTTTTAAGATCAGGACCGGTGGTGGGAGAACTAGGGGACACCTATGGAAGCTGGGCAAGAGTGTGGTTAGCAGGGGTGTTAGAGCTGGGTTCTTTACTTTTAGAGTGGTAAATGGGTGGAATAATCTGCCAGAGTCTGTTGTGGGTGCTATGACGGTGAGCGAGTTCAAGGCAAGGTATGATAGATACTGTGAGAATGTCATATAATTATGTGGACATGATGTTTAGGGCCTCCCTCGATGAGTCTAAGGACTCCCTGGAGTCGCCCGAAATAATAATAATATAAATCAAAATGGATTTATCTGCATTCATTAATTAAAATGGATCTGATGTGCTTGAAAAAAGCTGGTTAGAAAGATAACTGATAATTAGTATCAGGGAAATTAAGGAGTTGGAGTAGAAATGGCGTGAGGAAGACGGAGTTTCTCAAATCTGAATGAGACAGCCAATGAAAGATGCTTGGGTACCTGTGGTCCTTGAATGACATTAAATTAGTGTATACTAATTTAATGTCAGAAGTATCAATATCAACATAATTTTCACCCTGTGTTACACTGCATGGTATGACTTTGCCAAACAAAGCAAGATATACAACCAAATGCTGCTGTATGGCTGGGGGTGCAAAGGAATATATAGATAATACATAAACAGTTCACTGAGCTCATGAAAGAAATTACAGAAACCTATAACACACTGCCATCTGCAAGCTTTTAATTATAGAGAAAGAAGGAATCTCTTGATGCAGTTGTATTCTTTGCATAAATAGTTTGTGGAAGGCTGTCCTGATGAAATGAAAGAAGAGGGGTTAGTGAGGCAAGGTTTGAGCTGAACAGTGTGCATGTTGACCAATGATTTATATTACTATACAAAAGAAGTAATAGTGGTGACCCTTTCATTTAAGCATTGCTAATGAAAAGATAGTTAAGCAGATTGATGATTTCAATGCACTACTGGACATTTTTAAGATGTGTTTTTTTGATGTTCTACCCCAGATGTGAGAACAGTGTTCTAATATTGAGTGGATTTGGAATTTTATAAAGAGGACAGTATTTTTTGATGTCTATTGTGGAAGTAATGTTTGTGCTGTTGACACCAAGAGAAAGTTGATCTTTGCTAGAGATCAGAATATTTATAAGATAACAAATTAAGATTTCTTCAGGATTGGTAACACTGAAACTCCCCATTTCTTTATTCCATTCAGAGGATGCTGGTGACCCAATCCCAAAAGGTAGGGAGTGGGTCACCAGACTAGCCCAAATGCTTGGAAATAAGTGACTACTACAAAAGCTTCTTGAAACTGTCCCATGGCTTGTGTTTTCAGGGTTGTCAAGGGCAGCGAGGAGGTCTGCTGTTGAGTGGAATAATCCATAGAAATCAATTGTGGACCTCCAGGTAGAGAAGAAGCTGGCTGGCAATAGGATGATAATTTTAATGGCTTACTTATTGTCACTTTTTGGATAAAATCTTACTTCTGGCTGTTGAGTAGGTGTGACATGAGTATTATATAGCTTGGCAGTACAGGAATGGGCATCTAGAATTCTATATCACAAGTTTTTAAGCACAGCTGAAGGAATGCCATCAAGACAGACTACTACAGATGTATTATTTTTGGCAAAAGATCAACAGAAATGTGGCTAGTCACTTGTAAGTTTAAGGGGATTTCCTTTCATCTCTACAAGATGCTGAAAGATCATTTTGCAAGGGGTATGTTGAATATCGAAGTGACAGTTATAACTGTCACTTCGATAAAGTGATAAATTGATTTCTTAGTTGTGCTATTTTAGATGAAAATTGTTTAGATTTTTCTTGGCATCCTATTAATTATGGCAGGCATTTTGAATAGCACATCCATGAAATTTTTTTTATATTTAGAGGATTTTAAAATCACAACTTATTTCCAGTTTCTTTAAGATGCTAACCACCTGCTTTAGTCAAAGTGCTCTTTTTGTACTCTATCCTATTGGCTTTAGGTTAAATCCAGAAATCTGAGTTTTTGTTTTGTTTATAAATAGAACAGAATATGGATATGATTAGAATCATTGATTCAAGTGTTTTTTTTTTTTTTGTGTGTGTGTGTGTGTGTGTGTAAGGAGGGGGGGTAGACTTAAAAATGAAATCAAGCCCCCCAAACAAAGTTGTGTGTGGGATTTGAAATGCTAAAGATACTCTTGATAGGTGGCTATAAAACAAAATTGGTTGCATTCTGTTATTTTTTTCATCCTTTGTCCTCTCCATACACCCTTCTGAAAATGAAGAAAATGATGTGTGTGTAGGATCATGAGTTGTCATGTGACCATAGCAAGTTGGAGAGTAAAAAATGAATGAATACTTAACGAAAATTAATAATTGCATATAAGTGCATAAAACTACAGGCATATAATTGGAGGAATTCCAATTTTATCTGCAAATTAATTTTTTACAAATTGACTTGTTTTCAAGAAAAAAAGCATTTTGATAACTAAAATAATTATTGAGTAAATAAAATAAAATATCATATTGAAATTTGGTGTAATTTAATCCTGGAAAGAAATTATATATAAAACTAAAATTCTCATGTTCAAGCTTGTAAGAGTTGTGGAGGCTGCAAATTTATACAGGATTCAGCATATTATTTGCATCTCCACTGCTTGCCCAATTCTGTTTGCTATCCTAGTTGCAAACATGTGATTTGCTTACTTCAGACTGTTCAGGAGGCCCTAAAAAATTGTCTTGACAAGTGGATGAACTCAATGCTCACAAGGTGCAAAAGAAAACTGCAGTTTCATTTTCAAAAGATTGTTCAGGATGAAAATAATACACTCATACCAATTTTTCATTTAGCCATCTATCAAAGAAGTATAATTTCAAATTTTTATTTGGCTCCCCACAACTTTTTTTTTTTTGCTTTAAATCGCCTGTTTTGCAAACTTAAATTGAAATTTTTTTTTCTTCATAGAAGAAAGATTTAAATCAAGGTGATTTGGGGCATACATATGTATTTTTAGGCATGCATGTATAAATGAAACCGACAAAAAGTTCTATGGGTTGCTTGGAATAAATAAAGAAAACAAAGCCATGGACCAATGGGTATTTCAACCATTCTGTTGAAAGGGTTTCTAACTCCACAACATAATGTCATTGTCTTATACTGCATCACCTATCATGTAGTATTTTCTGTTCAGATCCTGAGCATAGGATCCTGTGTGAAAGGTGTAGTCTCCACTACAGGTCAGTATTATAAATGGATACAGAAACATAGGATTAACCTCATGAGTGAACTTTAATATATGCTCATTGACAAACATCTGGTTCATTGTCTGTTAAGAGATGGAAAGGAACAGGAATGATGTCCTTAGAATTGCAAATGGAATACAGGTCATTTCAGAGGGCGGGTGGTTTGTTCAACTGGCAGTTCAAAGCAGCATGGGATAGCAGTGATATTGAGGGAAGGTCAGGCAAGATCTCTTAGTTACAAAGTCATAAATGACATTACTTTTTATCATAATATACTTGATTCTTAGCCTGCTGGTGTGTCAGTCATGATTTATGTACCCTGCACAGATATGCTTGATGAGTAGGGAAGTCCTATGAAAGCCATCTCTTTGGTCTTCATCATGTAGTTTTTCCCATCTCTAGGATATCATTCAGATATCAAATGGTAGGATGCATCAATTAAAGACTTCTCTTCAGACAATAAGGATAGAGTGATCTTCAAGATATGGTTTTTACCAAGTGCCCTTAACATATTAATGTTTAATAGGTAAGTACAGGTATGTAACATTAATGTTTCTTTATAGAAGCATCTATGACCTATCTATTAATAGGGTTAGGGCACTTGGTAAAAACCATATTTTGAAGAGCACCCTATCCTTATTGTCTGAAGAGAAATTTTTAACCAATGCATTCTACCATTCCTTACAATACCCAGATAGATAGCCAAAGACTAGAGAAGCATGGAGAGATGCATGATGGGAATTACAAGGAGAGATAAGGGAACACATGGATAAATGAAAGACCAGAATGGGTGTCATCACCTGTGTGAAAACCCTAAAATGGCAGGCCATGTTGCTAGAAAATCAGCAAAAACCGAACTCAACCCCAAGAAATTGTATAAAAGATATAGCACCACCACTTAACTCATGATGGACAGGTCATGATCCCAACCTCCAGTGACTGAAGTTGCTGTAGAATCCCACTTGCTTCACATCACATAACTTTCTTCTGGGTGGTGTCATTTTCAATTTCTGACAAAGTGGAAACTATTGCTGTCCATCCCTCATGAAGACTCCGACAGGCATCATCAAGAGCTGACCAACGAGTAGGCGAAGGACGTTTCATTACTTTTGCAGAAGTTTCCATGAGCTTTCTTAGAACTTTCCACCGATGTGTTGAAGATGTGAAAAATACGTAGTTTCTGAAGGACATCAAAAAATGCAAGACAGTACGGAGAGGATTCGGCAGCGTAAGTACCAATTAGAGACAGAATGTCCAGCACACGGTGTGAATTCTGCCAATGGATTTATTTCAAGAATTCTTGCTTGCAGTCCTGTGTACTTGCCTGACATGTTACTAACATTATCATATGCCTGCCCTCTGCAGTTTGCTACATCAATTCCAACCTCGTTTGGTGAAGTCAAAATCGCCTCTCGTAACTCTTCAGATTTGTGACTTATGATAGGAATAAAAATGCTTCACGAGAGTTCCATGTTCTTTCACTTTTATAAATGAAGGATAGCTGATCAACATGATACAAGTGTGGTGTTGAGTCAACACTTATGGAATACTAGTTACCTATTTTAAATTCTTCCACAATAAATTTGATTTCTTGCTTGCCAATTTTAATAAATTCCTCATGCGGCAAGGAAAAGGAAACGAAACCTTTTCCTTTTTTCCCTGCTTTTGGCAATGTGCTCTGCAAGAAAGGGATCAAATTCACTAATCCCTGTTGAAAGTTTATTTTTCACTTGGTTAGACTATATAATAAATTTAGTTTAATCCTTTATCCAAGTGTAAGCAAACAAATTTTGCGCCTGAAAATATCTTCAGGACTCAGGCACAGACTTTGTTTACTCACACTTGGATAAAGGATTAAACTAAATTTATTATAGTCTAACCAAGTGAAAAATAAACTTACAACATTTTTCTCTAAATCCAGAGTAATTTAATAAAAAGGTTGCACACCTTTTGGCATCTCCTATAGGTAAAGATGACCTCGCCATTGCTTCTGCCTGGTATCTCCACTTCTGGGCCTGGCTTCCACTGAAGAGACCTCGATAAAGGTCGAAACTAGTCTGGGTAGTGGCCTTTCCCTTAATGCATAACATTAAACATGACCCTAGTCCTGAAGATATTTTCAGGTGCAAACTGTTTGCTCACACTTGGATAAAGGATTAAACTAAATTTATTATTATTATTCACTAATCCCTATTGCCTTTGTGTCAAGTTACCGACAGCAACACAGTAGCTTTCCGTGCATGTGTCTCGGTCTGTATAGTTATGCAGAATCTGATTACATGCCAATATGCTTGTAGACTAAACTTACAATGAGGAAAACAAAAATATTTCTCTACTTGTGAGCAGTGTGGCATATAAGGAACATGTTATAATTACAAAAATGAGAGCCTGGAAATTTCTGCTGCCCCTCAAAATTTGTCGCTCTAGGCCTGGGTGGCATATACCCCAATATGCCACTATATATATCAGTGGCATTGCGTGATTGATCATTTGGGTTGGGTGTGCTGTCATGTTTTGCTTGGAGACAAATAATTACATCAATAAATTTTTGTAATTATTGATTTAATTAAATAATTACATAAACGTCTTTTGGCTTTTTTTTATGTAATTATATTTGTCGATGTAAACTATAAGTACATTAGTTTCATTTTGCATCGCTTTTAATTATCTTTAATTCTTGGGGAAAAAAGGTATTCAGAATTAATAGTTTTTAGCACAATTTCATATATTACAAAATTGACTGGCATATTTTATTAAAAATCAACTAATTAATCTTTAATTAAATTTCAGTTTAAAAGCAAAAAAATTACATACACTTACTTTATCCAAGTGTGAGCAAACAAAGTTTGCACCTGAAAGTATCTTCAGGCATGGGGTAAGGTAGTACAATACCAGGCAACTCGTTGCAAAGGTGGAGAAAGATTTCATCACTCCTATCTCAGTATCTCCCATAATGCAATGCACATCTCCTTGCAGATATGTGTAATGTTATGCATTAAGGCAAGGGCCACTACCCATACTGGTTTCGACCTTTATTGAAGTCTCATCAGTGGAAGCCAGGCCCAGTAGTGGAGACACCAAGCCAGAAGCAATGAGAGATCATCCCAACATATAGGAGTTGCCAAAGGGTGTACAACCTTATTATTAAATTACTCTGGATTCAGAGAAAGATGTTGAGAGTTTGAGTGATGAAAGCTTTCTCCACCTTTGCAACGAGTTTCCTGGTATTGTACTACCTTACCCCAGTCCTGAAGATACTTTCAGGTACAAATTTTGTTTGCACACTTGGATAAAGGATTAAACTAAACTTATTATAGTCTAACCAAGTGAAAAATATACTCTCAACATCTTTCTCTGAATCCGGAGTAATTTAATAAGGTTGTACACCCTTTGGCAACTCCTATAGGTTGAGATGATCTCGCATTGCTTCTGCCTTGGTGTCTCCACTACTGGGCCTGACTCCCACTGATGAGACCTCAATAAACGTTGAAGCCGGTATGGGTAGTGGCCCTTGCCTTAATGCATAACATTACACATATCCTCAAGGAGATGTGCTTTGCATTATGGGAGATACTGAGATAGGAGTGATGAAAGCTTTCTCCTCCTTTGCAACGAGTTGCCTGGCATTGTACTACCTTACCCCAGTCCTGAAGATACGTTCAGGTGCAAATTTTGTTTGCTCACACTTGGATGAAGGATTGAACTAAACTTATTATAGTCTAACCAAGTGAAAAATAAACTCTACATACACTTACCTTTTAAAAATGTATTTTTTTCACTATAAATATAAATTTACAATTCACACTTCACTCTGTAACTTACTAGGCAGAGATCAAACTAACTGGTCACTGTTCACAAAAAGATGAACCAAAAACACGAACACGTTTTATTACTGCAATAAAACGCGTGTTCTATGGCAACCTCGCAACAGGCCAACCCATAATAAAATTTTAAGACAGACAAAACATTACCAGGGTAGAGATTGTAAGATTACATATCTCAATCAATTTTACAATTACAATTTGTGGAATTTTGTAATCGATCTGGGGGGGGTGCCCCCACCCTCCGGACGCCCATGACCGTGGGATTGCATTTTATCGATGAAAGTTTTGAGAGGGCATAGCGCATCTTAATTGGTCCAATGCAATTAATTGCAGGATAACTTTGAATACTTCTGCATAGAGTGGAGGAACAATCTCTTTTATGATTGATTAGAAAACAGCAATGAAGGAGATTGCTATATTTGAAATACCCAAAGATGAAAATATGTGAACCGTCATTTATAAGAAGTGAGAATAAGAAGGAACAAGTGTCAGTAGGAACACTTTCATTAATGGTAAACGAATAATTATCATTTGTGATCTGTGTGTCCTATAAGTTGCTGGGTAGAACGAATAGCACGTTCCAACAAATTCTAAACATGAATAAGTGAATTTATGATGGCATAATTAAAAAAAAAAAAACTTGAGAGAGATTAAGTATTACAGGAATATATATGGTTTGATGGAGCAGCAAAACGTCTCGTAAAATTTGTTGCACATGTTGTATGTGTATTTCGCTCCGTTTTCCAAGAATTTTATTTTGTTTACTGGGACTCAGTACACATAACATCCGATCATTATCGGAATTATCAACACTTTCGGGAATCCTAAATTCATTGGGTTTTTATCTTTTTTTTTTTCCAAGTATCAGCGTCTCACATATGCTGGTATTTTGTTGTAGATCAACAACGTCTTATAATACACAGAAAATTCATTTTTATTCGGGAATAGATGTTTTTTATTGTCTGTTTCTGAAGACGAATAAAAATGTCTCTATACCGTTAAAAAAACTTTACCTCAACAGATGCTATACTGCACAAGCAAAAGAAAAAACAATTAGCATTTTTCTCCTAACATCCACTTTCAAATTTTCAGTTCCAGAAAACATTGGATTGATTGACACAATAACCAATCACAGCGACTAGGTGCTGAGTGAGCTCAAATTTTAAGTTCACCTAGTCACGCCTTCTCAGCAGTTTAAAAATAATACAACACTAAGAATTTGACACGCTGCGCCCTCTACATCTTTTCGAAAGCACACCAGGGCTGTTAAGGTGAATGTGATGCAATGTTTACTCGGCGAAAAGCGCCATCTTCACGATGCACCAATACTTTATCCTAAGAGGACAATGAAACATTACTACAGTATAGTGTTAAATTTTAGGAATCACGCGCGAAGTCTGCAAACAATTGTGTGAATCTTTAGGGGAATAAATGCAAAAATATATCGGTGATACTGATATTTCGTGGATGAGCACCGCACACCTGGCATATTCGCCCCTGATATATATATAGAGAGAGGAAGTCAAACATTGAGTCAAATCATGGCACTCTAATAATGGGAAAACGTGCCTTTGATTCTGCATGTGTATGCTGAAACAGACCACCAGCTGGTAAAAGCTAGATTCCAAAACTTTCCGGCTCAAAAACGCCAAAATCGATTAATGGCAGTCGTGTGTTGGGACCGGCTCTTGTGAGCTGGTTGTTAGTTTTTAAGTCGGGCGAGCCGGTTATTAAAATTCTTTATTTATGAAAGGATAGATGATGAATGATGGTATATACTTCTTCTCGTAAATATTTCGAAATTGCATATAATAAACACATTATTATCAAAAATAAATGCATAAAGGAGAATTCACAAAACACAAACTCAATTTACGAAAACGGGAATTTGGAAACGATTTTATTTACTAAACAATGTATTCATTAAAACAAACACGTTATCAAAACTCCCGAACTGGGTATTTGAATAAACAATAATGCGTTATTTTTTCGGCGAATTTCCATTGTTGCACTATCGATAAATACAAAAATTCGTCGCGACGGCTACAGTCTCGGGTCATTTGATCGACTACGAGTAGTAATAGTGTTACATTTTTTTTGTTCAGGATTTCATTTGATAATAGGTAAGTTGTAGGTAATATAGGAAAAGTTTCTTTAATATATGTTTTTATTTTAGTTTTTTCTTTTTTTTTTTAATAATTAAAATAATTTTAATCAGGTCGAAAAGGCGGATAGCCGTTAGTTGAAAAAATGAAATAGAAGGAAACCTCAAACATTTAAAAGGACAAACTTTGAAGAAGCAGAAACAAAGACATCTGAAGATACAATAGAACTTTTTGAAGAATCAAATTTTTCATAAAGCGAGCCGATTGTTAATAATTTACTAACACATCACTGCAATGTTTGGGAGTACACCTGAAATGCTCTGGAAAGGAGATAAATTTATTATTACTACGGGCTACACCAGGAGTCCTTAAACTCATCGAGGGAGGCCCTAAACATCATGTTCACACAACTGTTCAACATTCTCACAGTATATCATACCTTGCCTTGAACTCGCTCACTGTCATAGCACCCACAGCAGACTCTGGCAGCTTATTCCACTCATTTACCACTCTAAAAGTAAAGAACCCAGCTCTAACACCCCTGCTAACCACACTCTTGCCCAGCTTCCATAGTTCCACCACCACCAGTCCTGATCTTAAAAATATCCTCTGAATTAATCCTATAAAATCCTTTTTCTCCCGAAAACCCGAGTTTTCGGGAGAAAAAACCCGCTAGCCCCTGCCAGAGATCGACTAATTCTGGAACAATTCGAGAAAAGGCTTAGAAAAAGTTCCTTTAGTCGGCGACTAGATTCGAACGCCCTTCGTCGTGCGGTCAAGCGCTATAGAGTGCAAACGCCACTTCTACTGATCTACACAAGTGTTAAAATGGTACATTTATGATTGATACAGTTATCATTAAATATTTAGGTTCATGTGTGGTCTTATGGTACTTTCCATTATACCCAATTGACTGAAAGACATTTGGTGTTAATTACCAGTTTCTAGGCTGTATTTCAGCTTCTCGTTTTTGAAGGCGAGAGGATTTTTATCCAAAACAAACTGAGCAGAATCGACCATACGCAACACTAGTTAGTGGTCACAGTTGTATGATCTCCAGTTGCACTCTTAGTTACTGTAAATGAACAACTGCAAATCGAATCTAAAAAGATAGGACAGAAGAAATTTTATATATTAAGATTCCATTTCCCAAATTTAGTCGACCAACGTATTAAAAATAGCACTTCATATTAGTGAAACACGTAATTCACGATAACCAGTTTTTATACTGTAATATTTAGTGTTTCATAACTTGTGAGGAGTCTAGGAATATTAAAAGCAGATTCATTTAGGCCAAAATTCTTATCAGACAGATCAGACTCCATTGATGCGTTTTTTTTTTTAATGATTTGGGATTGGGATGACGTGAGCTTCATGTTGCTGCTGTGATATGAGAATTTCAAGCAACGACTATATGTATGCAAAAAAATAATAATAAAGCAGAACTACCAGAATGTGACAACTGCAGCGTACCCAGTGACGTAGCTAGATTTTTCCGCCCCTCTCAATACACACCAAAAATACTATAAAAAGTAAAAATGACGCTGTTTATTTTTTTTTAAAGTAAAACTTTAATTCTAATATGTTATTTTTCTTGCTTTTCTGTTAGCAAAATCGTCGATGACTATTTCATCACTCATTTGCTGTTCTATAGACAGTATGGCAAGATTTCTTAAACGCAAAGTACTCTTTGTAGATCTTAGGTAATTCATAATCAATTTTAATTGATTAAGAATTACCTAAGATCTACAAAGAGGAAAATTCGCAGTAGTATTACAATATTTGGAACTGAGTTCTTGAGACTGTATTTTAGATTAAAGTGCAAGGGGACCGTCCTTCCACATCTGTTTTGTCTTACATAGCAGCAACAGAAATAAAACTTAAGTCTTTTTCTCTCAACGAGGTACTTTTTCCTTATTAATGTCATCGTGATCATGATTTAGTCAGCATTCGTATTTATCATTAAAAAAATTCGATGGAGGAAGGCATATTTTTCAGCATGAACATAAAGCTGTTGGAATGAAGTGGTGATTTCTTGGATCACTCTGTCCAATGAAAAACAAAAAACATTTCTCTCTTCAACTCAGTTTCGTATGACAATTAAGCATCTCGTGATTCTTAACCCGCCATCAGTTTCTTTTTTTTTTTTTTATACCGACGATTCCTGACTATCCCCAGATCATCACAAATTTCTTCGACGTAAGAAATTTGTGATGAATTGTTAACTAATTCGTCCCTATTTTGTTAGAAATGCTTTTAAAGCCTCGAGTTTTATGTCACATTGTTGTCTATTCAATACTTTGGTTTAGAGGTAGACGTGTGTCGTTAATTTCTAGGACGGATTCCCACATGCCAAGAAATCACAGGAAGAAAAACGATTGTAACGCAAAAGCAAGACGCCAGCATCTGACCCGTAACTACAATTTCTTGAGCAGTCTACAGCACTTAAGATTTTCGAGTAATTTTTTTTTACAACAGTGTAGAGCAGAAACAACCTTCTATCAACATTAACATACAGTTGTGAGTCTTGGTGTTTAACAACAGGAAACACAAATAAACTACAAACAATTTAAATGAAATATCTAGGAAAATGGCACAGAAAACAAGACTAGACCGAATAAGAAATCAAACCATAAGAGACAGCCTTCAAGTTGCACCTCTGAATCAATTCATAACACAAGCCCAAATGAGATGGTTTGGACATCTCAATCGAATGGAAGAATAGCAAAAAAACTGTATACGAAAGCCAGAAAATAGGAAAAAGATACATAGGCAGACCCAGGAAAGGTTGGCAAAAGGAAATTAAAGAAAAATTGGAAAAGAAGGGAATTAACTGGAAAGAAGCAAAACAACAAACCTTGGACAGGACGGCATGGAAATCTCTTTGACAAAATCTCGACGCTTAAAAAGCATAAGAGATCATAGACGAAAATTCTCGAATAATATGTATATCAAGTTGATCCAAAATATCTGACTCTATTGATATAATGACAAGATTTGAAGTCTGTCTTATACAATTGTGGAGCGCAAGTAGTTTTTAATAATTTTAAGTTTAGAAAAGGACCGTTCCGCAGATACCGGTAATGACAAAAGAATCCGAAGAGCAATTGTAAAGTTTGGATAAACTGTGATTAAGTCGTTTGAATAAATATACTGAATTATCTGATATCGTTTTTAAAATTAGAAATAAATAGTTGACAGGTAAAATTTCTTCGCATCATGAATGTCTGAATGATTCTCATGTGTTAAGTTTTTTTTGTCGTAACTTTTTACAACAAGATAATATTCTTTATTTCGTGAAGTACTTAACAAATACAAAAACTGAAAGGAATTCATATGTTCTTTTAATAAAGCAAATCTTTCCTTCAAAGATTGTAATATTTGATCTATTATGCAGAGAAAAAAAATTGCTTTAAATGAAATTTCAAGATTTATTATATTTTCATGTTCGTAATTAAATTGTGTTATCTTTTTACGTCGCCTTACTGGTCTACTACTACAAAATACAGATTCTGCATCAAATGTTGCTGCAATTAATTTTAGCTTTCTACAATTTCTTCAGTGGCAAATTCTCCATCATTAACTGAGAAAGAAGTAATATTTATTTGTTAATAAATGCATTTATAAGCATTCCATTTAGGCTTTTATTTTTGTAGACAAAGTTTTGAAGACACTTAAGGCGTCTTAAGCTTGCGCGGCAATAATTGAGCTTTCCGTTGTGTATCGAAGGCCGATGCTTGCTCGTCTAGTCAAAGCTACCTCGGTTGTCGGAGCTTCCAGTTCCTCGCTACAGCACTATGATTTCATTCTCGCGCATAGTCATTTCCGCTCCCCTCTGACGTCTTAAACACAAGGCCGCACGCAGTCAAAGTAGCTCTAGCCTTTACGTGTTGCTTGGGAAAATTAAGTTACAACCAACTTTCTATGACGATGTTATTGACCAGTTCATAAAGAAGAACCGCAGGGTAGAATTTGCATTGAAGTAGCTAAATTGAAAAGATAGAATATCATTTGTAAAATGTTGTATTTGTATGATTAAATGTACATAAATTTCTAAATATAGTTTTAAATGATCAGTAATTCATTATTCCGCTAATCAGACTTCCATCACGCCTCTCACTCCCTGAACGATAACAAGAGAAAGTGTGAATTTCAAGACCAGCATTCACCCTTGAATTTCTTTGAAAGTTTCATCAGACCTATAATCATTTAAAAATTAATTTAGATCATTCAATGCATCTAAAGTAAGTTGTAGATTCATAGATGAGGACGGCAGTATTTTGCTGACAAAATTTACTTTATTTAAAATATCATACCAAATCTTTGGCGCCTGTGTGCGTCGCACACATTGCACATATGGCTTGCGCGCCCCTGTTTGCAGAATTCGGAAAAACTACTCGCGTGTAAGTTTTCTGTTTCGTCCTTTGATTGACACACCCTCACGAATTACTTAATCAGAATCTAGATGTTTAACCACCTTGTCGTACCAGTAAGATCAATGTGTCATCGTTAATCTTTTAAATCACAGCTGGAATTTTTTGTTCGTTACACTCCTTATCGCTTGACTAATTATTAAGTAATAAAAATTACTAAGTTAACATAAATGAAAGAATCGTCGAAAAATAAAATTGTCTCGCGTGAAACCCCGCACAAAAGTGCTGCTCGCGGCGGACCCCCCCCCCCCCCCCCAGCTATGCCACTGGGCGTACCACACCCCTGCCGACTACAACCGGTGGAGAGAATATATTATTTTCCGTGTATAAAACGAACCCTACTTTTTTCCAACCCAAAATTAAGAAATCAATATTTTAAACATCTCCACTCAGTAGGAGGAGGTCCAAACTGTCTCTCTGAAGCTTTATTTCCATGTTCTTCAGCGTAATTGATGACTTTTAACTTGAATTTCGAAGAAGATGACAATTGTTTTTTATTTTCAGTCATTTTTATGGGCAAGTGCTCAAAATATTGTTAATGCATTAACTTACCCCACCAATGAGTTGCAGACATAGGAATGCTTTCAGAGTTCTTATTGGTTTATTCAGAATCAGCCGTTAATGATGCCAAGCGAGAGTTAACAAAGACTAGTGATTAGCGAAAGCCTGTTTGCAGAGACAAGGTAGGTACTGGCGGTTTTGCCACGACAACTGCAGGTCTCTCAACTGGTTACCTCCAGTGTATAAGACGACTCCCAATTTTCGGTCTAAAAATTTTAGAAAATAGTACCGTCTTATACACGGAAAAATACGGTATATGATCTCCAAAAAGCAGACATTGGCTTATTGCCAGGCCCAGCCTGACAAAAAACCAACTGCCCCCATTCCCGAAAAACGTAAAGATGCACCAAAACTTAAATACAGACACATGCCTCATATGCGTCGGAAAAAGAAAAAACCCTCCGCAACCCAACGGGTCGGATAAAACTACCACGGTTGAAGCTGGATCTTGTAGATAAACAAACCAGGTTCAATATGCACTAAAAGAACACCGCACCCAACAATGAAAGAACGAAATTGAAAACCCCAACACAGCAGATCAACAAATATGGAAAGCCATGAGGATGCTTCACTCAAAGCACAGCACATATCCCCCCCCCCCCCATCAAAGGAGAAAAAAGCAGGCCACCTTGAAAGGCAATGCAGCCCTAAATTTCATCAAATGGCATATCGCAATTAATCCTGAAAAAAGTAGTGCAGTACTGTTTACCAGGAGAAAAGCAGAACCCGAAATCAACATACAGATGTTTGGGAAAATAATCCCCTGGCAGAAATCAGCAAAACATCTAGGAGTCTAACTTGACAGGAAACTAAACTTTAATATGCACACTGACAACGTCACCATCAAGGCCAACCAGACCATAGCACAGCTATACTCACTCCTAAATAAAAACAGCAAAATCCTCCTATACAAAGCAGTCATAAGACCTCGACAAATCTATGCCTCACATAACCGAAAGGAACATTAGAAAACTGCAAAAAATCCAAAACAAATGCTTTAGAATGGCACTAAACGCATCCTGGTTCATCACAAACCTTCAACTTCATTGAGAACCTACCAAGCATCAAGAGCCACATGAAAATCATCACAGAAAAATCCTTCACAATAACAGAAAACCAAAACCAACTAATGGTTTTAGTCATCTGACTACAGACGACTAAAAGTCATCTTAGCAGAACTAAAACCAATAAAAAAAAAATCACAACGAGCGAGCGAAGCACCCACACAACATCTCCAACCTCGAGTAAATGCAGAGGTAAATAGAGTCAAGGCTCAATCAGAGGAGGCTCGTGCATAGGCACTGCATAACTGCAGCACCCCCAATTTTTCTCGATATATAAATATATTTATTTATGTTTGCTTGTAATATTTAATTTTATCATCAACAATCCTATGCAATTCTCTTATTTTGTATAAAAAATAACAAAAATCCATCGTGTAGAACTTAGGAGGGCAAAAGCCGCTAGCAGCACTGTGTTTACCGGTGTCATATTAATACGCGGGCAAGCATATGGATGTCATAGTGAAATGCGAGCTATTAGCGTAATGAGTCACTGTCCGTCGCGCAGATCCACTGTTTATGTGCAGTTTGGGCAAGTAGTTGGTTCGTAGTGCTTATCGTGTTTACTCCGTCTCTTTAAATATTTGTATAAATAATGTATAAATTTTTTTGTATAAATAAAAATTTGTATAAATAAACAACCGGTGGAGAGAATATATTATTTTCCGTGTATAAAACGAACCCTACTTTTTTCCAACCCAAAATTAAGAAATCAATATTTTAAACATCTCCACTCAGTAGGAGGAGGTCCAAACTGTCTCTCTGAAGCTTTATTTCCATGTTCTTCAGCGTAATTGATGACTTTTAACTTGAATTTCGAAGAAGATGACAATTGTTTTTTATTTTCAGTCATTTTTATGGGCAAGTGCTCAAAATATTGTTAATGCATTAACTTACCCCACCAATGAGTTGCAGACATAGGAATGCTTTCAGAGTTCTTATTGGTTTATTCAGAATCAGCCGTTAATGATGCCAAGCGAGAGTTAACAAAGACTAGTGATTAGCGGAAGCCTGTTTGCAGAGACAAGGTAGGTACTGGCGGTTTTGCCACGACAACTGCAGGTCTCTCAACTGGTTACCTCCAGTGTATAAGACGACTCCCAATTTTCGGTCTAAAAATTTTAGAAAATAGTACCGTCTTATACACGGAAAAATACGGTATATGATCTCCAAAAAGCAGACATTGGCTTATTGCCAGGCCCAGCCTGACAAAAAACCAACTGCCCCCATTCCCGAAAAACGTAAAGATGCACCAAAACTTAAATACAGACACATGCCTCATATGCGTCGGAAAAAGAAAAAACCCTCCGCAACCCAACGGGTCGGATAAAACTACCACGGTTGAAGCTGGATCTTGTAGATAAACAAACCAGGTTCAATATGCACTAAAAGAACACCGCACCCAACAATGAAAGAACGAAATTGAAAACCCCAACACAGCAGATCAACAAATATGGAAAGCCATGAGGATGCTTCACTCAAAGCACAGCACATATCCCCCCCCCCCATCAAAGGAGAAAAAAGCAGGCCACCTTGAAAGGCAATGCAGCCCTAAATTTCATCAAATGGCATATCGCAATTAATCCTGAAAAAAGTAGTGCAGTACTGTTTACCAGGAGAAAAGCAGAACCCGAAATCAACATACAGATGTTTGGGAAAATAATCCCCTGGCAGAAATCAGCAAAACATCTAGGAGTCTAACTTGACAGGAAACTAAACTTTAATATGCACACTGACAACGTCACCATCAAGGCCAACCAGACCATAGCACAGCTATACTCACTCCTAAATAAAAACAGCAAAATCCTCCTATACAAAGCAGTCATAAGACCTCGACAAATCTATGCCTCACATAACCGAAAGGAACATTAGAAAACTGCAAAAAATCCAAAACAAATGCTTTAGAATGGCACTAAACGCATCCTGGTTCATCACAAACCTTCAACTTCATTGAGAACCTACCAAGCATCAAGAGCCACATGAAAATCATCACAGAAAAATCCTTCACAATAACAGAAAACCAAAACCAACTAATGGTTTTAGTCATCTGACTACAGACGACTAAAAGTCATCTTAGCAGAACTAAAACCAATAAAAAAAAAATCACAACGAGCGAGCGAAGCACCCACACAACATCTCCAACCTCGAGTAAATGCAGAGGTAAATAGAGTCAAGGCTCAATCAGAGGAGGCTCGTGCATAGGCACTGCATAACTGCAGCACCCCCAATTTTTCTCGATATATAAATATATTTATTTATGTTTGCTTGTAATATTTAATTTTATCATCAACAATCCTATGCAATTCTCTTATTTTGTATAAAAAATAATAAAAATCCATCGTGTAGAACTTAGGAGGGCAAAAGCCGCTAGCAGCACTGTGTTTACCGGTGTCATATTAATACGCGGGCAAGCATATGGATGTCATAGTAAAATGCGAGCTATTAGCGTAATGAGTCACTGTCCGTCGCGCAGATCCACTGTTTATGTGCAGTTTGGGCAAGTAGTTGGTTCGTAGTGCTTATCGTGTTTACTCCGTCTCTTTAAATATTTGGACATTACAATTAAAGGATTTAATTGTAATGTCCAAATATTGTAAATCTTAAAAATACTTAAATTCCTTTAATTGTAATTAAAGGAATGGATTTTATTTTTAAGTAATTGTGAATTATAATAAACTGTATAATTTTATCGATAATAAACAATATTTTTTGTCTGGACTCAATTCATCCACCAAAGAAGTTAACAAGTAAAGTCGTCTTTGTAGATTAAAAAAAAAAAGGAGAGATGGCAGGAAAGAGAGTAGTCATCGTCGTTAAGACTAGACGATGACAAGGTCGGCATAGATAAGAAAAAGGAGAGACTGTAGAAAAAAGTTTTGTTCTCTTAAGGCTTCCCTTAGAAGAGCAGTTTGAGTCTCCGGGGGTTGGTGTTTTCCGGCATGGCTTCTATCGGCGTCGTGTTGGTGAATGCTTTCCAATGGAATATGAGCGGTTCTGCTCAGTGGTAGGGCGAGCCTGTCACAGAGTGGAACCAATGCTGAGTTGGTCGGTCACTCATAGGGAGTGGTCTGGGGGATCGTCCAATTTTTAGAGAAGCACTTTGCTTACACATTAAGAGAGTAGTCATCGTCGTTACGATGGAAGACCTTCATAGATAAAAAAAAAAAAAAAAAAGGAGAGACGGATGGAAAGTAAAAAAGGTCGTTATCGTCGACAAGACGAAGAGAATCGGCGGGAGAGTAAAAAATGTCAGAGAACTTTCTTGAATCATTTTTCAAGGATAAGAAACTATACAGCAAATATATAGTGAAGCGATGTATCGATGAAGTAATAACGTGAAGGCTCAGGAAATTAGAAGTGCATTTGGACTAACTATTCAAGTAATCTGTTCCTTTTTTTTTTTTTTTTGTAATATATTCCTATTGCTTACAACATGGGTGTCAAACTCGCGGCCCGCGACGAATATTTTTGCGGCCCAGCCAAACGTTGCACCATGAAAGTGATTACTACATATAGCCGTGTTGCATGTATTTCCTTTACACGCAGGCGAACCATTTCCCCCACTATTTTTGCCAGCCGATTATATACCTACTATCACGTGCCACGCCGTCTAGTCGTCAGCAGGGTAACCACATCTAGTACTTTCGTACTAGATCTTAGTACGTTTTATAAATTTTGAGTGTTCTAGTACGTTCACCAACAGATCTAGTACCTTTTCCCTTCCGAATAATAATAATAATACGAGAGTTAGACATATGAATTGAATATTTTTCTCTTCTCCCACCTCCCCATATGTCACATTCAGGGACACAAGAATACGATTTCTCTTTTTTTCACTGTTCGCTAATCTTCCCCTCCCCCACGATCCAGTACTCAGGCAATCCGACTGGCATTAGCCAATGAAAATATATTCTTCGCTGTTCAAACACTTCTCGCGCGTTATAAGAAGCCCAGTGTTTTTATTAACAAAAACTTGTTTAATTCTTCATCGAAAATATTATTTAGAATTTACTTTTAAACATGGACAAGTGACAAGAAAAACGTTCTAAATTTAAATTTGATTCTAAATCTCAGGAGAAAATGCGTAGTGCATGAGTCAGTCAAGTAAATAAACGATCTATTGAAAGTGAAGATATCAATGCTAGCCCTTTCCACTCACACAGGTAATTCAGATAAAAGAAAAAGTGATGTTAGTTATGATTCAAACTCAGGTTTGCAAGGCTCATCTAAAAAAAAGATGAAAAAATCATATAAGCAAAAATTCAAAGAAGAATGGTTGGAGGATCCCTTTCTTAAATCCTGGATTTATTCACGTAAAAGTAAAGGACACACTGCTTATTGTAAATTTTGCGATATAAGCATTAATGGTAGCAAATGTCTATTGATTCGTTATGCAAACACTCCAAAACACTAGCAGAATGTATAATCTAAAAGCTCACTAGGTATAATGTCATTGTTTAAATCCAGTTCCAAATATCTGTCGGAAAAATAAATTAAAGAGGCACAATTAAGATTATGTCCATATGATGCAGACAGGTCCCTCCGTACAGGCGTGCAATGAACCCGGCGGCACAATTTAGGGGCGATATAATCGAACACGTTCATAAAAAATACGGAATAAATAATACACTGAACTGTTTGTGCATATTTGTCACCTTCGAATGCGAGTGATTTCAGTGAGGGGCTGAGTCGCTGGGTAGTTAAATAAATGGTACGAACTTCAACACAACTTACTTTAATCACTGCTCTTAGCACAGTGAACAAACATTCTAGGAATTTCTTGAGTTTTCTTCTTGATGGATCTGTTTCACTCAGGATTTCTCCATGAGTGCAGGTCACAAAGATGTCTCCAACGATCTCGATGTTAGCCTCTCTCTTCCATGTTATACCCATAGATTTCACTAGTGGATCTTCTTATCTTGTAGGTGGTCTTCCTGGTTTTCTCTTTATTCTTGTAGCCACTTGAATATTCTATATGTCCATCTGTTATTCCTGAGTCCGGCTATGTGACCTGCCCATCTCAACCTGCTTCATATACTGCAGTTACCATATCTTTTATGCCTGATCTCTTTCTTAGCTCCGTGATTCTAACATGTTCCATTTTCTGATGTTACAAATCCTACGTTCCATTGCACGCTGAGTTATTCTGAGAGTCTCTTCTTCTTTTCTTGTCATGTTCCATGTTACATTACAGGAGTATGTTTGTTTATTATATAAAAATAAGTTTTTTTTTTACTATTTGTGTTTTTTCTTTATTTTAATATACATTCCTCTTAATGTGCAGTATAATAAAATGATTCGTAACGTGTTATTGTACTTCGGGATCCTTTAATTTTTAATGGAAAGGGGGGGGGGGGCACAAAAATTTTGCACTCAGACGGCGCAAACTCACGGAACAATTGCTCCTGATAGTGAAATTGCCAAGAAAATACAGTGTGGACGCACTAAATGTAATTATCTTATAAAAAAAATGCGTTGGTTGGCTGTAGATTCACGCGATGAAATCTCAAAAACCTCCTTTGATGAATGGAGTCCTTTTGACAAAAGAAAAATTGAAACGTTCATCAGCTACAGATTTTACTGTTTCTGAAAAGTTTATTAATTTAACAAATCTGATAAAAAATAATGAATAAATACTTCCAGTGTTTTTCTTGTGGGTAGGAACCCTGTATATATGTAAATAGCATAATAAATAACTGAAAATTTAATCTCGCATTATCTTAAACACTAAAATGAGACTAAAATTATATGGTAAATTAATACACATGTGAAGTGCTAGAGTTACACTTGGGACTTCTGTTATGATGATTGACAACTGCAGCTCTTGGACTCATAGATGATTACAGTGAGGTGAGTTTTGATTTTTTTTTCTTTTCATATTTGTTGTACATGTATTAATTTAGCGGTTTTACATTGAGTTCATCTATGATAATAAGGTAGTCATATCGTAAAATGCCCTAAATAGAGTGAAACGAAAGCAAATAAAAATTTAGTACCTTTTTTCAGATCTAGTATCTTTGTTCCTGCATAAATTAGTACGAAATATTTTTGCTGGGTGGTCACCCTGGACGTCAGTCTTGTTTGAACTGACTTGTTTGGTGTGCCTAATAGGAAATATTTCGCTTTCGGTGAACAAGAAAAATGTGTTTATTTAGGTTATGCTTATTAATTTGTGCGGTTATTTAGTGTCTGGTAAGTTGATGTTCAAGAAAAAATATTAGTTTTAATTAAAATATTCAGCACGTCTCTATCGAAACCAAGTGATAGTAATAAACGAAAAATTGCTGACGAACGTGGGAATTGGAGTATTTTTGCTGTGAAGTAAAAAATAAAATAATCCGCTTAATATGTAATAATGTTATCAGTGTACCAAAGTTATACAACATTAATCGTCACTATGAACAACGTGTGTAGAGGCTTAAGTGCTGTGAGGACATCATGTTGGAAGCTTAATGGATTTTTTTTACAACACTCAAAAAGAATTAAAATAGAATTTAATACTTCCTATATTTCGTCCTAGTCACTAGGACATCTACGGGGATTACAAAAACAATTAATGTAACATATACACAAATAACAAACAATACTAAGCCCAACCACGTGGGTGACACTAAAGTCCTATCTAGGTAGAGCGCCCTCTAGGGGCAGCAGTAGGTGGCCTGGAATGTAAGGTGGGAACTCTGGTGATGAGTGGTTCCCAAATCTTCGGAAGCTTAATGCAACCGTATTTATTGAGATTTGGTTGGTTTTTGAGAGCTGCTGCTGCTTCGAAGAAAAGTCTCTCTTTCTTGAATTTGCTGTGGTGGAGCATGGTGGTTTTCTTCCATGATACCCTGTGGGTGGTGTCCAAAACATGGTCAGCCAAGCCTGAATGGCCATAGTTGTGTTTGAAGATGTAAGACTTGTGTTCCTCTAGACGGATGGATGCTGATCTGCCTGTCTGTCCAAAGTATGCCAGCTTACAGGAACAGGGTACTTTGTAAACTCCAGGCAGAGAGAGAGAGGAGGGAGCTGATCTTTCTTAGAACGGATAAGGGTAGCAAGTTTGCGGTGGGGCTTATATGCTGTGTGTAGGTTGTACTGTTTTAGTATCTTGGCTATTTTTTCGGATGTGCCTCGGATGTAGGGTATAGTGATGGCATTTTTAAAATCTTGTTGACGAGAAGGACGGGGAATGGAGGAGGAGTTGATTATTTTTTTGATACTGTGATCGCTGTAGCCATTGGAGAGGAAACTGCTGTGTATTTGGTTAAGCTCAGTAGTGAGGGCGGTTCCACTGGAACAAAGATTGTGGGCTCTCTTGGTAAGAGTTTTAATAATGCCATATTGCTGAGAGGGGTGGTGATGGGAGAGTTTGTGGTGGGAGACTCAGCCCCACTCAAACCTTCTATCTGGCTAAGATATGTAGATGATGTGTTCTCTATTTGGCCTCATGGCCCAGACACGTTAGACTCCTTCCTCAGTCATCTCAATAGTCTACATCCAAGAATCCAGTTCACTATGGAAAAGGAAAAGAACAATTGTTTACCCTTCCTAGACACCTTAGTCTCACGCCTGCCTAATGATACACTTACCTTCACCGTATACAGAAAACCCACACACACAGGCAGATACATTCACAAACTCTCCCACCACCACCCCTCTCAGCAATATGGCATTATTAAAACTCTTACCAAGAGAGCCCACAATCTTTGTTCCAGTGGAACCGCCCTCACTACTGAGCTTGACCACATACACAGCACTTTCCTCTCTAATGGCTACAGCGATCACAGTATCAAAAAAATAATCAACTCCTCCCCCATTCCCCGTCCTTCTCGTCAACAAGATTTTAAAAATGCCATCACCATACCCTATATCCGAAAAAATAGCCAAGATACTAAAACAGTACAACCTACACACAGCATATAAGCCCCACCGCAAACTTGCTACCCTTATAAGTTCTACAAAAGATCAGCTCCCTCCTCTCTCTCTGCCTGGAGTTTACAAAGTACCCTGTTCCTGTAAGCTGGCGTACTTTGGACAGACAGGCAGATCAGCATCCATCCGTCTAGAGGAACACAAGTCTTACATCTTCAAACACAACTATGGCCATTCAGGCTTGGCTGACCATGTTTTGGACACCACCCACAGAGTATCATGGAAGAAAACAACCATGCTCCACCACAGCAATTTCAAGAAAGAGAGACTTTTCTTCGAAGCAGCAGCAGCTCTCAAAAACCAACCAAATCTCAATAAATACGGTTGCATTAAGCTTCCGAAGATTTGGGAAAGACTCATCACCAGAGTTCCCACCTTACATTCCAGGCCACCTACTACTGCCCTTAGAGGGCGCTCTACCTAGATAGGACTTTAGTGTCACCCACGTGGTTGGGCTTAGTATTGTTTGTTATTTGTGTATATGTTACATTAATTGTTTTTGTAATCCCCGTAGATGTCCTAGTGACTAGGACGAAATATAGGAAGTATTAAATTCTATTTTAATTCTTTTTTGAGTGTTGTAAAAAAATCCATTAAGCCTCCAACACTATGAACAACATAAATCAAAATATGATAATTACGAGGGATGAATGAGACAAGAAAAGTTGAAAGAGCTCAAGTCGGGACTGAAAAAACAACGGTTCATGTTTACTAAAGTATCACCAAAAAGCGAAGCGGCGGTGCATGCAAGCTATCTTGTTGGAGTTGATAGCTACACTGGAAACCTTTTACTGAAGGTGATTTCATTAAGGAATGTCTAATTAAAGTTGCAGAAATTATTTGTCCTGAAAATATGAAGGCTTTTCAAACAATCTCTTGGTCTCGAAATACAGTTGCGGAAAGAATTACTGTTTGGCCGACAATTAAAGTGTTCAGATCAAAGCAAAATCATCTAGTTTCGAAGCTTTTTCCATTGCCTGTGACGAGAGTACCGACATTGGGGGCGTAGCTCAATTAGCTGTGTTTCTTCGTGATTGCGACACGGATTTCAACATATTTCAGGAATTATTAGAACTAGTACAGGACAAGATATATTTAATTGTATTTTTAAACTTCTGCAAAAATACAATCTACCTCTGTCAAAATTAACTTCTGTAGCTACAGATGGAGCTCCTTCTATGACCGGAAAAAAACAATGGTTTCGTGGCATTACTGCAAAAAGAAAAAAAAAAGTGAAATTTACGACGGATCCAAGATTCATCATACGCATTGCATTATACATCAAGAAGTATTATGCGCGAAAGTAATAAGCATGGAAAATGTGTTGACATCATTCAAAAAAAAATCATGAATTTCATTAAATCTCGAGACTTAAATCAGCGACAGTTCTCTGCTTTATTAATTGAATTTGAAAGCGAATATTCCGGTTTGTCCTACTATACCGAGGTACGTTGGCTATACTGCTCCTAGATTCTTAAACAATTCTGAGACTTGAAAGAAGAAATATGTCAGTTCTTAATAACTAAAAATCAAGACACAAGCCTGTTTTTTTTTTTTTTTTTTTGACAGTGTGGTTGCAAGATTTATCCTTTATGGTTGATATAACAAAACACTTATATGATTTAAATTTAAAACCGCAAGGAAAAGATCAGATCATTACGAACATGTGTGACCAAGATAAGGCATTCAAATGAAAACTAGTTCTTTGGGAAAAGCTGTTGAAAAATTAAGATTTAATGCACTTTCCGACATGCAACATGAACAAATCAACTGTAAGTGAAACTGCATTGTATCAAAAATACGCAGAAAAAATTGTAAGCCTTAGAACTGAATTTGAAACAAGATTTGCAGATTTTAAATTTTTGCAAGACAAGTTTTCTTCGATTTTTTCAATAAATATTGAATCAGTACCTAATCAAATGCAAATGGAGGTAATTGAGATCCAGTGCGATTCAGATTTGAAGGCAAAATTCAGTGAAGTTGGCGTGCCTGGATTTTACAAATATTTACCTGCCAGGTTTAAAAATACTCGAAAATTCGCATATGAAATTATATCCATGTTTGGATGAGCAGTTATTTACAATTATGAAGAGAAATAAGTCTCCTGTCAGATTCAGAATTACTGACATTCACCTTGGATCAGTTTTGAAAGTAATCACTGCGAACAAGATTTCCCCCGAAGTAGGAAAGATAGTAGCAGAGAAGAGATGCCAAGTGTCAGGGAGAAAACATTAATTTTTTCGTTATTCTTTTTTTTTATACTGTACTTTTCAAAATAAACCTGCGTTTTTATGAAAATTGGAAGTTTTTGTTTTTTGCGGCCCACATAAACTTAAACCTCGTTTATTTGGCCCGTGTTAGCCTTCGAGTTTGACATGCTTGGCTTACAAGATCTTTTTCAATACCCATTTTGGGTAAGCCAATATTTGTTCTGAGCATTGAATACGATATGAGGGAGATTTGAGTTCACTAATGTTAACTTCAAATTGGTTATAAAATGCTTCTTGTAATTAATCTCTTGTACATTAATTTATGGTAAAAAGTAAATATGAAATTTTATTGCGTTTCATTAATTTGTGCAACCTAGTGATGCTGAAGTCAATGCGCTATCCCAGGATACGAATCTGGAATAATCTAACCAACAAAGGGTTAAAATTTTAAATTATTGTTAATTCCACTATCACTCACTAATTATTGATTGGAAGTAAAGGGAACAGTACCGTCGACAAGGTGTAGCATAGAGGCAGCCTGCCTCATGGCGCAGCTTAATAAGGGCGCTCGTTCAGCCATATTACGGCTATCGATAGAGGCAGACATAGCTTATAATTTAAATTTAGAAGAGCTTATAAACAGTTTTATTGTGCGATATCCCCGTAGAGCAAACATTTAATTAATATTATGTAATTGTTTTGCATTAATGTTTCTCTTGCAATAAAAACAAAATAGCAATTGGAGATTTTCTTATATTTTTGCCTTATAATCCATCAGGGATGATATTTGTTTGCCCCAGGGTGCGATCTGAAAGGGAATAACACACTTATTATAGTATAAGAATCTCACTTACTAACAATAACAAGTGAAATATTACAATGGTGCAGCCGATAGGGTTAGAGAGAGAGAGAGATAAATAATATAAAGTACTATAATCTTTTAACAGACCGCAAACCCCTCCCACCAATCTATGGCAAAACAGGGTTGGTCAGTCGTGACGCCAAGAAAGCAAGAACATTCAATCAGTTCAGAAAAACAATGCAGCCTAGATTTCATCAAGAAATCATGCCAGCATGCACTGCACAAATTTCCCAAATGCCACCTAACCAACATCACCCTATGAAATAGTCAAGAAACTTAAAAACAGGAAAGCAAAGGACCCGTCCTGGACCTTTGCTTTCCTGTTCTTCCAACAAGGCCTCAAACAACTACTCTCCCCCCCCCTCCACACACACACACAAAGCTATTATGCACCTATCATTCATTGCCTCCATAGCGCAATTTAGAATTAATTTCGATCGGAAAAGGCCTGAGCTCAATTCTCATTATTATGAGGAATCTTTAGATTGGCTTTTTCATTTGAAGGTGAGTTAGACAATCTCAGAGAGAGGTAGCAAGGTTTTTTTCTCCTGGAAACTCAGGTTTTTCATCCTCAATACAGGAAAATTTGCCATCAAAACATGCAATTTACAAACAATAGTTAGATGTGGTGATGGGCAGTGAGTGAAGTGGAGTACGGTGCCCTCCCGTGATATCACGTAATTGCAATGCTAAGATTTCACTACTTTCCATCACACTGGAAAGAAGCTGACAATCCCAAAACTGGGTAAAGAAAAGCAGTTCCCTCAGAACTACTGCCCTAAAAGCCTGCTCTCCTCCCTAGGAAAGACTACTGAACTAGTGAAACTACAAGATTGCAACAAATCAAGAGGGGAAAAAAGTCATACATGATGAGCAGTTTTCCTTCTGTGAGAATCACTCCACTGTACAATCAATTGTGCAAGTCATGGAAGACAACTGGAAACAGCACACCGGTACTGTCTTTCTTGAAGCTGCAAAGGTATACAAGTCTGGCATAGAGGGCTACTCTGTAAACTAATTGACATCAAACTCTCATTAGGCCTGACTAGCCTTATCGGTTTCTAATTTGAAGATCAGAAGCTCGGTGTAAAACTACAGGGAATCAAATAATCCAAAAGCAGAATTACAACAGGAGTTCACCAGGATTCTCCACTGTCACCTTTACTCTTGGGCATTGATAACACTGACATCCCCCCGCAGGGCTACATTGCGCTCTATATGCAGACGACACTGCAATACTATCCCAATCACGAAGGTCGAGATTGGTAACTGAAAAGCTGCAGATACAGTATCAGTATCATACGTTGGTAATGCATCAAGAAAAATGGCCAGAATATTAAAAGGCATCAACATCAGAACGGCCTTCAAACTATCACGAACCATGGGCAGTGAGCCCATGGTTCGTGATGATGAAGTAAAATGGAATGATATTAGTAGAATAAATTAATATTATTATGTGAGGAGAGTGTACCAACAGCATTGAACGATTGATCCCTTCCAACTACTAACCACGTTCAAACTTGCTTAACTTTTTGCGTGAGCCATTAGTAGTAGATTCTCTACCAATCAACCAACCTCGCAATGGGAATGTTTCTTTTAGTGATGCCTAATATAACTGATATACATCAATATGGAGTTAGAATCCTCATGAGCAAAAGATTTAGTCCAACAATCATTAGGTAGGAACAATTTCAGAATGAATAATAACAGTAAATCTTAAAACTAAATTTGGATGACTGAGAGTTGTTCAATGCTATGTCCCAACTGTGAATTCATCCTTTGAAGAAAAAGAAAAGTTTTACAGTCTACTTGATAAGACCTTGATGATGATCACATAGTAATGGGAGCATACTTCTTATGGGTGACTTCAATACTAAAGTTGGTACAAATAATGCAGGGGTGGAGAATGTAATGGTAAGCATGGTTTGGGAGACAGAAATGGAAAAATTGTGTGGCAAATATAGCTTATTAATAGGTAGCACAATCTTAGAGCATAAGGTGATACAATGTGTCATCAGATGGCAAAATACAAAATCAAATAGATCATATTGCATATTGTGATCATCCAAAGGTGAAGGAAAATGCTATTAAGATTACTAAAATTAAGGGGATAATAAATCCCACATAGTTTTAAAACCGAATAAGAAACTCAAAGATAGGAATCAGAGAGTTTCTTGCCGAATATAGTAGACTATAAACTATCAGCGAACACTAGCGTTAGCAAATGCAAGTGATCCTAGTACGTAGTACAATCTCAGGCAACTCGTTGCAAAGGTGAGTAAAGTTCAGATCGCTATTCTTAGGTATTTTCCATAATGTAAAAACACATTTCCTAGGAAAAGTATGCTGTTATTACATTATGGAGGGAGGTCACCACCCAGACCGGTTTCAGCCTTTTTTGAGGCCTCATCAGGGAGTGGCTAGAAGGCTGAAACCGGTCTGGGTGGTGACCTCCCTCCATAATGTAATAACAGCATACTTTTCCTAGCCTTTTCCTCACCTTTGCAACGAGTTGCCCGAGATTGTACTACGTACTAGGATCACTTGCATTTGCTAACGCTAGTGTTCGCTGATAGTTTATAGTCTACTATATTCGGCAAGAAACTCTCTGATTCCTATCTTTGAGTTTCTTATTCGGTTTTAAAACTATGTGGGATTTATTATCCCCTTAATTTTAGTAATGTTTTCATTGCCGAAATGAAGCTTATTAGCTCTTTATACT
This sequence comes from Typopeltis vanoorti, assembly GCF_054136105.1. Classification (NCBI taxonomy): domain Eukaryota; kingdom Metazoa; phylum Arthropoda; class Arachnida; order Uropygi; family Thelyphonidae; genus Typopeltis; species Typopeltis vanoorti. Next base: position 27,919,036 of record NC_143555.1, on the reverse strand, counting down.
TAAGTGCTATTAAGATGTTCCAAATAAAAGAAGTGCTGATATTGGCACAGATCATCACCTAATAATGCGAAAAAATCATCAGGGGAAAACATTTAATAGACGGAAATTTGATATTTCTAAAATATGAACAGTAATTTTGATGTAGGAGAGTATACAAGGACTGATGATATAGAGGCTAATGGAAAAAGGTAAATAAAAAGTCCTCAATGATATAGCAGAACATCTTTTTAGGATATGCTAAAAGAGAGAGAAAGAAGAATGGTTATCACTGGAAACTTGGAGATGAGTGGATGAAAGGAAAAAAATAAATCTGAAATTATGCGCAAGAAATACTTCCCAAAATGAAAACAAACTTAAAGATAAATAAAAGATTTTAAATTAAAAAAAAAAAAAAAAGGTTAAGAGAAGTGCTAGAAAAGATAAATGGCAATGGTTTGAAGAACTGGCATAGAGGGCACAATAAGCTACAGACAAGTATAATAATAGAGTTATACAGTATTATAAGAAGACTTTCTAGAGAAGCCATGCAAAAGAATGTCCCAGTGAAGGGTCTGAATGAAAAAATTCTAGTGTCAACAGAAGAAAAACTGAAAAGGTGGAGACTTTTTATTCAAATGTTGAACAATAGCAGTGATAGAATACAAAAAGCAGATGAATTAAAAATTGATACTAGTCCACCATCCAAATTAGAAATAAAAAATGGGAAAGTGGCACGACATGATGATATTAGGGTAGAGGTTCTAAAATCTGACACCATACTTATCATAAATATGCTCTATCCACTATTCCAAGATATTTGGGAAAAAGAGACATTCCATAGGGATATTCCAAATTGGAATACAATTGGTGGCCACAAATTATTATGCAGACCACTGAAAATAACAATTCAGCAAAAAGTCAACTTTGAAATCAGAAAATGAAGAGTTAGATGGATTGGACATACATTTAGAAATACATATCAAGAAATCTGTCATACAGCCCTAGAATGGAATCCATTAGGAAAGAGAAAGCCTGGCCATCCTAAAAATACATGGAGAAGATAGAACTTTAATGGAATGTGAGAAGTTTTACTGAACTTAACACCAACAGCAAGAATAAGGAACTGATTGAATGCATTTACAGAATCCTGATGGAACTGAGAAAGAAGAAGAAACTCTGATTATAAAAAATTTGTCTCAGCACTTTTAAACCCGAAACAAAAATAGCAAATAAATATTACTGGAATGACCCAACTCTTCCATGAAGAACCATCCAAGAGCTTCACATATATTGTACAATCCATCTATGAAGTAGCAGCAAAAAGTCTGTTCACCAAGACTTTTACATATCAAAGGAAATGGATAACACAATAAACCACTAAAGAGCTGACAAAGAAATGCAATGACTTATGTAGCAATACAGAAATCAGAGGATACACAATCTACATACTCAGCTGAAAGACATAACTGATTGAGTATCTGAGGCCTTTCATAACGAAAGGGAAAAGCATATCCAGGCTATGTCAGAAATGAGAACTATATCAAAATAACCATAAAACCAGAGAAATGTACTGGGCAGCTAATTTCTTATGTACCAAAGAAAGGAAGCCCAGAAGAATAAAAGCAGACAAAAAAATAAATAAAATCATCAGTGAACTTCACTACAGATTCTTTGTCAGAAATAATAATTGAACAAAAATTATTATTCAGACTTTCAGAAAAATGGTAAGGAATAATTCTAAGATTCAGCAGGACAAAACACATGTAAGCAGTCTCTGCTTTGCAGATTATGTTCTGCTGATTTACTTTAATATTCAGACTACCCAAAACCACCTAAGTATATGTAAAAATGCAGTACTGTTTGGAATAGTAGTCCACAGTCCAGTAAAACTAAAATTATAAGAAAAGAACAGAAGGATATATTAGGCATTGAGATAACAATTTACTGTTAAGTAGCTTGGTTCCTACAATGATACTCTGACTGACATAATGAAAAGAAAGCACAGAGCTCTTCAATTCCATAAAAGGCTAGCTAACATCTGGAAATGCAATCTCATTACTGCAAATACCAAATTCACCTAGAAAACCACCAGTCAAGCCACTATGAACAGTTAATCACTATGAACTATGAACAGTTAATATCATTGATGAAGGAAATCAACAAAGATTGGTAATAGAAACAATTCAGAAAAGTCAACTGAGGTGGTTGGGAAACCAACTTGGACAGTTTTGGTAATACATAGACAAGCTTCTTTTTGAACAATCAGACACAAAACAGCAACTTGGCCTCACTTTTATTTAACGGTCTTGAACTCAAAAAGTTGTTATATGAATAATTCCATATATATTTTCCTATTCATACATGAATAAATGATGATGATAAACCTGTGCCAGGTAAGTATGGTAAGCTTAGGAGATCACTTAGGTCAGTTCCATTGTAGGTGAAACTGCAAGGGTTGATAGTGCATGGGAAGTGGTAAAGGAGTGTTTGAGGGAAGTAACAGCAAACTGCATACCTAAGGCAAGTAGAATAAATCAAGTGGAGGTTAAATTACTTCTATGTGATGAGCTATCTCCTTATAGGGTAGAGAGAGATGGAAATGGCAGTGATAGTTTGAATATGGGGCAAGATGAAGGTGGGTAGGACAAGATATTTTACAACTACGTAATTTCAGTTAAAAGGGGATATATGTAGCATTACAAGGCTGGTAAGTATACGGCAAGCTTAGGAGATCATTTAGATCGGTGCCATGGTAAGTGAAACTGCAAGGGCTGAGTGTTGATAGTGCATGGGAAGTGGTAAAGGAGTGTTTGAGGGAAGTAACAGCAAACTGCATGCCTACGGTAAGTAGAATAAATCAAGTGGAGGTTAAATGGATGAATATCACCATTAAGCTGGAGTTATAAGAAAAAGAAAAATTTGTGGAGGGAATTCAAGAAAAAAAAGTAACCAGTATGCATACGAGCAGTACAAAGCAGAAGCCAGAAGTGTAACCAATGTAATAAGAAAGGCAAAAGCAGAGTATGAAAGGAAATTAGCAGCGTAGGCCAAAATTAATCTCCGAGTTCTTTCGGAATGTTGCAAGTAAAAGGAAGAAGGTTTATGGCAGAATGCCATAAATCTTCTTCAATTGAATCAATCAAAATAGCAGAGTTACTAAGTGAACACTTTGCAAGAGTCCAGAGTTACTAAGAGAACACTTTGCATCCAGGTAGAGATACTGCAGTAACAAGAGGTAAAGGCTTATATGGAAACGGAGGTAAATGAACTGGTAAATTACAGAAAACCTTTATGTGAATATAGTTATGGGATTAGATGGTATACCAGCTTGCATTTATGAGAAAGTTCTAGCGCAGTGTTTCCCAAATGGTTGGTCACGACCTGGCACCGGATCATGAAAGCTAAATGGCAGGGCACCTAAAAAAAACTCTCAAAAACCTAGGTGTTTAGTTTTTGGTTTTCTTATTTTCATGAAACTCTAAAATACAAGTAAATAACGTTTAATTCGGGACTAATGAATAAATAATTAACAGAGATGAAAAACGTGCTCAGTCTGCATCTGCATCACCATTTCACAGTCTCTTTGTTTGTAGTAAAGTAGCTCAACTAATGGCGGGGCTGTGCGGCAGCAACTGCACCACCAGTCGAATCGTTTGGTGGTCTGGTGTTTGTTTTACTCGCCTGCCATGTTAAGCATCAAGAGAAAGAGTGTGTTTTTTTTGTATTTATTGATTATGTGTATCTTGCCTCCAAATCTGAAGTTTCTAGTTAACAAACACTCCTCATCAATAAATTACTTGGCTTTAGTTTAATTTCTTTATATTTTGTAAGAGTAAATGCTTCTTTATTATAATAATAATAAATGAAAACTCTATGAACATTCAAATCTGTTTTATTTTACCTATTGGCCATAAAAAGTTTAGTGGGTCACGGCGATGAAGTATTAAAATAAACAGGCCACGGAAAAAAAAGTTTGGGAAACCTTGTTGTAGAGAATTGGCAGTGCCTTTGACCAAATTTAATCTAAGTCTTGGCTCTGAGTTAGTCCCAAGGGATGGAAAGAGGGGGGGAAAATAGTTCAATAAAAGGAATTCCAAGACTGATGTAGGAAATTACTCAGTAATGGGATACTATATGGGGAAAGGGGGGGGGATGCAACATAGTTTTGTGAAGGTTAGGTCCTACCTCAGTAACTTGCTCACGTTTTATAATTATAGTGACATCCTCTTGGAAAGGCTTAGATGTTGGTTATACGTTCTTACTAAATAGCTTAAGGAAATTACAACGTACAACAGAATATACATTAAAATAAATTTTAATATACTTCCAATATTTCAGCAACGTCACGTTGCCATTATCACAGGAACTTAAATACAAGACACGTGCACGCAAGCACAACACACAGTAAATGAGGAACGAAGCAGGAAGCTATTCTTTCTCCTAAAAGTCCTGATGGTGCTCCCTAGCAGGCAATGTTGGTATTCTTAGCCGATTGGGCTGAAGGTCTTCTGATGTAGGTTTCCCAAATTTGGGGCAGTCTCATGCAACCAAATTTGTCGAGGTTTGGATTGTTTCTCAGGGCTGAGGCTGATTCCATGAATAGCCTTTTGTATTTGAAATTACTTGGCTTTCTTCCACCATATTCTATGGCAGGTATCCAGCGCATGGTCTGCAAGATAATACACCGTAGTAAATTCAAATACGAAAGGCTATTCATGGAATCAGCCTCAGCCCTAAGAAACAATCCAAACCTCAACAAATTTGGTTGCATGAGACTGCCCAAATTTGGGAAACCTACATCAGAAGACCTTCAGCCCAATCGGCTAAGTATACCAACATTGCCTAGGGGGCACCATCAGGACTTTTAGGGAAAATAATAGCTTCTTGCTTCGTTCCTCATTTACTGTACGTTGTGCTTGCGTGCACGTGTCTTATATTTAAGTTCCTGCGATAATGGCAACGTGACGTTGCCGAAATATTGGAAGTGTATTAAAATTTATTTTAATGTATAGTCTATTGTACATTGTAATTTCCTTAAGCTATTTAGTAAGAATTATAGTGACAGCTTAGTTGGATAAAGGTAATGCGTTTACAGTGATACTACTGGATTTTGCAAAAGATTTTGAGAGGATATTGCATGGAATTCTAATCAGTATGCTACAGCACATGGGGATGGATATAAAACTGAAGTGGATACGAGGACTGTTGATGGAGAGATATTAGAAAGTAGTCTATTCAGGAGTTGAGTCCAGTAGAACACCTGTGACTAGTGGTGTGCCACAGGGTTCTGTTCTTGGGCTACTACTATTTGTTCATTAAAGATATAGGAAAGGATCTGAGAGGAACCGTTCATTTATTTGCTGATGATGCAAAGTTGGGTAGAGCAATAGCTAATACAGATGATGTCAAAATTTTGCAGGATGATTTGGATAGCGGAGAATGGATATCAGTCTGACTTAGCAAAGTGTAAGGTTATGCATTTTGGGGTGAAAAGATTACCAGTTGTATACCACATTGATGGAACAGGAAATTGATGAAGCCAGGGATTTGGGGATGTTAGTGGATAGGGAGTTAAAGTTTAGAAGGCATATCACAAAAGTGGCTAAAACAGCTCATTGGATTACTTGAGTACTGAATAATACCATGATAAGCAGAAAGCAGGTTATTGTACCTCTTTATAGAGCCTTGGTAATATCCCAACTTGACTACTGTATGCAGATCTGATTACTTGCATTTGTTGGAGATGAGGGGGAGGTGGAAGGATCAAGAGGCGAGTGACCAAGATGGTATCAAGGTCCATGGAATGAACCTTATGAGGATTTGTGGCTTACAGGCAGAAAAAGGGTTTTTACAAGATTAATACAGAAGAAATTTTTCAGAACAAGTCTGGCAGTGGGAGAACTAAAATCCATCTTTGGAAACTTAGTAAGAGTAGTTAGCAGGGATGTCAGGACTAGACATTTTGCTTGAAAAGTGATGAATGAGTGGAATAGGTTGCCAGAGTCTCTTGTGGTGCCATGACTGTCAATCATTTTAAAGCAAAGTATGATAAATACTGCGTGGATATTGGATAGTGCTAGCCATGATGTTTAGGGCCTCCCTGAAAAAGTCTAAAAAAACTCCATATAATAGCCTAAAATAATAATAGTATTTACTGGGATGTTGCTACAGGCCAGGAAATACATAGGGTGATTATGATGGGAGATTTTAACCATGGCAGTACAAATTAGGAAGTGGAAACAGTATACAGTAGTGAGGGAAACGAATTCAATAATCTGGTAGCCTTTCATAATGAAGAAAAAAGAGTGGTTGATGAGGTAGCCATACACAAGACGTTTCAAGACATAAAACACAATAGTGCCATGTGAAGCCTAGTAGTTAGGGAGAACAAAGAATTCTATTGACAAGTTTCTTGAAAAGCTGGGGAGGGGGGGGGGGACTGTATTCATTGAGGAAAAACAATATGGGGAAGGTTGTTCCAAGGAATAGAGGTAAATTGAATGAAGGAAGATGGAAAGTTAGTTTGATATGTTTAAACTGTATAGATGTTGACTACTGGCTGCTCATGTTCTTAGAAATAGTAGTGGCCAGTTCCAGTAGAGCAGTGTCCATAAAAGTAACAATATATATAAATATTAAAAAAAAAGCAAAATACAAAAACAAAGCACCTATGAGAAAATGTCTATAGGAAGTCTGTGAGAGAGGATATGCTCATTAGATAGACTGTCCTCTTCTAAATACAATCAAGAATTGTTAAATAGATTTCAGATGCCTCATACTAAATGTGAGAATGTTTTAAGGTAAGATGAATTTAGGATTTATAAAATGTATGGTGATCAGGAGAAAAATAATATTTCAAACGTTTTGTGTTTTGGAGGCTATGAATGTAATATGTTTATTCCAAGATCTTGAAGGGCAACCAGAAGAAGAAGTGAAGTAGGATCTTTCTTCTAGGTAATAAGACGAGACTGTTTTGTTAGCAGTGAAATTCAAAAAGTTATCTTCACCTTCATTTGAGAATAACAAGGACGCTCCATTCCTTTTCTTCATTTGAGAAACTCTGTAATGAGAGAGAGAATAAAGATCACTGATGTATAAGAGGAAGAATATGAGTGAGAGTAAAAAAAATCCTGGGGGTATTTCAGCAACGATAATAATATGATCTGATAAGAAGAAGGGTAGGATGAAGACCATAAAATGGTAACTTGGTAAGATGGTAAACTGGATGCTAGAAGACCAAGTGCCTTTGAAATATCATGAGTGACCACATGAATTTCTCCAAATCTTTCAAAGTTATATGTGAAGCTGAAGTTTTTGCTTTGAGCCATTGAATGGGAACTGCATTATTTTTATTATGGACTCAAAGGTATGTTTTTTAAAGAAGCAAGGCTTTTTCAGCAGAGTAACAAACGAAGGCCCTCTTTCTCCACCAATTCATTTTATTTGACATCAAGAGATGCCATATGGTCACTCAGATGCTCAGTGATATGCCACACCAGTCCTTGCCATGTGTTCCTATTGTGTGCTTTTCTGGAGGCTTCGACTCTCTAAATATCAGTCATTTCAGACACTTCATCCATCTCATTGATGGTCTATCCCCCCCTTCCTCTTTCTACAAAGGATTATTTCAGTCATTTGGTCATAGAAGGAACTTGGATCAGGAGAATGGAAACAATAATCAGACCATTGTATGGAGGTATAAAATACCAAAGGTCATCCTCTTGGCATATGGCATGAGACAGAGACTTGGCTGGGAAAAGATCAATCTGAAGAAAAGGAAATGCAAATAAAGCTACAGTTCAACTTTACCAAGAGTTGCAGACAGTGTATTTGGAGGAAGGGCTGGTTAAAAAAGGTCCAGAGCATTGGAAGAATAATGAGGATTACTGGTATTCTGGTTGGCAGATAACAATTTGTGTTAAATCATGAGTGACATCAAATGACTTGGCTTCTCTTCCAACTTGATTTGTGAAGTAGAGAATAGTAGAGAAGTCTGCAAGGAAGAAAAACTTACAGTTTTTGGATAAGTAGACTGAAATGAACTTTCAGTAATTAAGTAATGCAAGAGGGCATTACTTAACTATAATAAATTACAAGTACGGGCAACTTGTTGCCTTTACTTCAGTGTGAAAAAATATATGAAATTAATAAAAATGGGAAAAAAATATTAAGCCCATCCACAGCAGAAATGTATTATAGGTTTGTAGAAGCCTTTCATGGATGGGAGGCACATAAAAAAATGTAAAGCAAGAATTCCAGGTTTGATAACCTTTTGTCAAGAATGAATTTCTGACTTGAAATGTGGTCCTCGCTATTTAATGGAAGGCATTATGCAAAATGTAGTTGGTATAGCTGAGGTGGACTGTAGTTGTGTGCAGTGTTTCCAAAACTTTCAATATTAGTGCACCCCTTTTAAAATTTTAATAAAGTGGCATACCTCCTCCCAAGAAAAAAAGGTAATTTGAGAGAAGTTATAATTTCATTCAAACACAATTAAATATAAAAGTATTTATTTTTTAACATTTGTGTTATAATGAATTTCATTATTGTTATAATGAAAATCATTTTCATTGCAAATATTTTATCCTGATACATCATGTTCTTTCTTACAGTTACCATAATAATTTTATTTTCTTCATTCTTTTCTACTGCATATTTCAAACATTATTTTTAACATACTAAAGGGTTTAAAGATATACAAAAGCGAGATATTATAATTAAACATTCTAATATTAATTATCAGAGGTGCTCAAGAGTCAAAGCTGTATAACTGAGAGGAGACCTCCACATAGCCTTTAAAGGAATGCGCAGAACCAACCAGGGCTTCTGACCTAATGTCCAATATTCACCTTTTTGTGGTGCACCCTGTTGAGTATCTGGATACTGAATGAGCGAGGATAGGCTGGGATTTAGAAAATGGTGGTACAACATGACAACAAAATAGAAAATGATGGTACAACATGACAACATTTCATGCCGGTTGGGGGCCCCCCGTTTGGAACACAAGGGAACCAGAATGAGCAGCAAAAAGTCAGCTACTGGAACAAATTGGAAAACAAACCCCAACTCAACATCACCAGATTTAAAGATCGGTACTATCAACATAAGAAGCCTGAATGGCAAAGAAATGGAGCTAGGTGAGGAATTAGATAAGTACCAGACCGACATAATAGGGGTGACTGAAACAAAAAAGACAAAAACTGGTGAGATCTTTCTGAGCAATAAATACAAAATGTTATATTCAGGCAATGAAAATCAAGGAAAAGAAGGAGTAGCCATAGTATTCAACACTAAATATGAGTCTAATCTGCTTGAGTAAAGTGATGTGAGCAAATATCAGAATGGGGAACTGGGCAAAGAGACTTATTTGTGCCTTTGGTCCCACAGAAGGTAGAAGTGGAGGAATTTTTTGAGAAAGCAACTGACGCAATGAAAAACGACAAGTTAGTCCTTGCCGGGGATCTAAATAGCAGAGTAGGAATGGATTGTCAGACATACAAAAATATTTTGGTAAAATCTGGAGAAAAGAGCAAAGCTCATAATAATGGCAAATACCTGTTGGATTTCTGCTCAGGACATGGACTGGTTATTACTAACACCATGTTCCAACATAAAAATGTGCATAAATTCACATGGAAAAATAAGAGGCAAGGAATAAGAAAAGTCTCATTGACTATGTTATTGTTGATAGTGATATTTTCTCTTTGGTATACCAAATCAAATCTTCTGTACACCAGAGTGTACAGAGGATTTGAAATTGGAAGTGATCACTATTTAGTCCTGAGCAGAATAAAATTGAATTTCATATTGAAAAGAAGAACATTTAATCAAGTGTTAAAGCAAATAAAAGTTGAGCAGCTCTCAGATGTGAACTGTAGACAAAAATACACAAATATCATTCAAGAAAAAAAAGAGTTTCAGAACAGGAACCAAACCTTGGAGATTCAGTGGCAAGCCCTGAAGAAAACATTGATTGATTCTGCCAGAGAGGCATGTGGTGAGGTTGTCTGCAAGGATAGAAAAATCAGAACTCTATGGTGGACACAGGAAGTTAAAGGGAAAGCATATCAAAAGATCCTGGCAAATAAGTCAGCTTGTGCTCTTAGAGAATACAGAGACAAATGTAAGAAAGCTAAACACTGTGTAAAACTATCTAAACAAAATCATGGGAGGACTTTGGCAAGAACATAGAAAATAAATATCAAGGTGGCAAAATATTCTGGAGGTTGTTGAAGAAGCTTAGAAATGGAGGAAAGAGAGTCCTGTAAAAGGAGTTAGAGATGATAAAGGTGACATGAAAATGGAAGAAAAAGATATCCTTGAAGTATGGAGTAATTACTTCGAAAAATTGCTAAATGAAAGTAGTGATAGCACAGTGGTAAAAAACACTCAACAGGCATACAGTCAGGAATACATATCCATACTTGAAGTAGAAAAAAGCCATCAAAGGCTTGAAATGTGGAAAGGCATCAGCAGTAGATGATACTCCAGAAATGCTGAAGTATGGTTGTATAAAGTCTTACAGTAGCTGCACTGCATAGTTCAGAAGGCCTGGACAGAGGGACGAATTCCCAATGATTGGAGTAGAGCTCTCATACCAGCCATATATAAAAAAGGAAAATAAAACTGAATGTGAGAATTACAGAGGTATTTCTCTACTGAGTGTTCTTGGTAAGATTTATATACTTGAGAAAGTATATAAATATATACTTGAGAAGGATTGTGGAAGAGAAGTTTGGCAAAGAACAAACTGGATTCAGGCCAAATAGAGGCTGTCAGGATCAGATCTTCACTTTACGACAAATTGTTGAGAAATCATGGGAATATAACAAAGATCTATATTTTAGTTTTGTCGATCTGGAAAAGGCATATGACCAGGCGCCAAGAGAGGGAAGCTATTCACTATGCTACAGTTAAGTTATATGGTATCAATGGGGCATTATATCAAGCAATACTTAAGTCTTTATTTGAGTTGTAAGTCAGCAGTTAGAATTGAAGTACAGGAAGATGGTTTAATGTTAAATCTGGTGTGAGACAAGGATGTACATTATCCACTCTGTTATTCATTATCGATATGGATCACATTATGAAGGAAATTGGTATTAAACATGATATCAAAATTGGAGATGTTAATGTCAGCTCTTTGCTTTATAAGGATGATGTTATACTTCTAAATAAATCCACTACAAGTCTGCAAGATTCCCTGACTAAATTGTTGTAATAGATATGGTATGAAGGTCAGCAATAAAAAGACAAAGACAATGAAAATAGGCAGAATTGTTGAAAATGTCAACTGCATTGTGAACGGAGAACCTGTGGAACAAGTAAAACATTTCAGCTACTTAGGCATGATTTTTTAGTGAAGATGGTAAATTAAATATGGAAATAGACAACAGAATCAACAAAGCTGATATGGTAGGAAGTCAATTGATTAAATTCATATGGAATAAGAGAGAAATTAGTCGGAAAACTAAATTAGCTGTATACAAGACAGTGTTCAAACCAGTTTTAACTTATCGATCTGAGAATTGTGTCAGAAGTAACACACTTGACCGAAGACTAAAGACCACAGATATGAGAGTCCTGAGAAAGATTAGAGGTTTGAACAGATGGCATTAATGGCAATATCATATTAAAAACAAGAATAATAGGAAAGAACTTGAAGCGTTAGCTGAGCTAATCTCAGGTGGTATGGTCACTTAAACAGAATGGGCGAGGAAAGATTAGCAAAACAAGTGTTCTCTGCCAGGTTGGCAGGAAAATGACCCAGAGGAAGATGAAGATATAGGTGAATTGCTACGGTACAAAGTGCCTTAGGCGATAGAAATATAAAATCTGATAATGTTGGAGTCTTGACAAGTAATGGATTGATTTTAAGGAAAATTGTAGATAGGAAGTTAGTAATGATGTAAATTTTTCATGTAGTGCTATCATATCCCGTACACTCCTTGAGGGTACATGGTTAGAATCTGATGATGATGATATTTATTATCATTAGACTGTGCTTCAAAATTTGTTAATATTCAACACAACTGCTAAAAAAAAGTAATTATTATCAGTGCATATAACCTGTACATTCCATCACAACTCTAATACATCCATGTGTGTGTGTGTGTGTGTGTGTGTATAAACACACACACTGTTATATATAGATGCACACACATGGATGGTGAAACAATCACTGAGGACTTACAATTTAAGATATGAATGATTCTGATATTCAGCAGAGGATGCAAACTATAGAACAGACTGTCTGCAATAATACCATGGCCATAAAAAAAAAAAAAAAATAATAATAAAAAAAAAAAAATATATATACAGGGTGTTCGGGATAAATTTGACATATTTATAATTAATTATATTTTTCCGTAAGTTACATGTATTAACACACACTTCTCTTCATTTAAAAGTTTGGACCCTTCTTCATTCACATACAAGATGTCAGAAAGGATGGATAGCTGGAACCCACCTGAATCATGGAAGAGAATAACTTGTATCATGATGATTCGTGCCCGCCATCAAAATAAGGATATTACGACTGCTGCTCAATGCTCCCTGAATACAGTAAAAACAATCAGGCATGAACTAGAGACTTGCAATGGTGACTACGAGGATGTAGCAAGAAGAAAGATCCCTAGCAGACGATCTGATTGCGTTCGTACAGCAGAATTCCTCGCAAATCTGCAGGAACAGGTGTTGAAGAACCCTGGCATTGGAATTCGGGCTTTGTTCGTGGAGTTGCTAACTGTAGTCAAGCCCTGGATAACAAGGGTAGGCAATGGTAGGCCGTATGTATGGCAGCAGGATTCGGCCCCTTGCCACACCTCTGGGAAAAGTCAAAAATGGTTGTCTGAAAATTTCTACGACTTCACCAGTCCAAATGTTTGGCCTCCAAACTCCCCAGACCTTAACCCCATGGATTATTTTGTATGGGGCGCAGTTGAAAAAGACACCAATCGCACTTCCAGTAATACAAAAGCCCAGTTAATGGATAAAATTAAAACAGTTTTTGCGGCCCTTCCCAGGGAGACTGTAGCATCAGCTTGTTCGAGGTTCCGAAGCAGAATTGAAGCTGTGATCGATGCTAATGGTGGTTATTTTGAGTAAATCTTGTTGATAGTATTGTAATTAACTCTGCCTGTAATGTTTTTTTGTCAATTCATTAAATTTAATAGATACAAAGAAGATTTTCTTTTTCCTTACGAAACTGTCAAATTTATCCCGAACACCCTGTATATATATATATATAAATGTGAGCTTTAAAATAAAATGTGTCACGTAACCCTGGGGATATGCATATCACACTTTGGGAAAAACTGTTATAGAGGATATCAATTGTGATGTCAGTTAGGAATAGCAGATTAGGTTTGATACCTAAGTGGTGGCAGTGTACATCATTAATTTTTGTATTGATGGGTGAGATGTTTAGTGGACTTTATTTTCTGCAATTTGAATTTTTTTTTTTTATATCTGCACAGACACTTGTGTTTCTTTGGTTATCTTTCATGGTTAAGTTAGTGCAGGAAACTTCTAGAACCAAGACATGCAGCAGAGGTGAGGGACTTGTGCACATTGATCACACAGGGAGTACCCAGACTCTAATTCAAGTACTGCCTTCCTCCTGCATACTGTTATACTCAGACTTCCTCTGTGCAGAGTAAGTAAGAGCAGAATTATTTGCCAGCTGATCAGGATGCCTCTAAATACATTGCCAGCAAGGTCTATCTAGCAGCTTGCCTACAGAATTTGTTTAACTGCTGTACCTGCCAATGGAGGAGGGTACAACAGTGGCTTCCTAATTTATTAATAGCAGTGTGGCTAGGCTTTTAGCATCCTCGCCAAATTCATACCTATGCAAGTTTTAGTGTAAGAATTTTGATAATTGGCAATACATCCTGTCACTAACACTCTAGGCTACTTCCCCCATGCCAAAGCATTCTTATGTCTGTGTTGAGCATATCCAGGAAGGATATCACCTACACTGCCTGTGAGTAGGAAGGGGAGGGGAAGACCAAAGATGGGGGGTGGTATTACATAAGTCTCAGTAATGGAGACTAGTGTTTAACTTCTGTGTCAATGATGTTGTCACTAGATTGCCGAGAGATATTCAGTTGTTTGCAGATGAAGTGAAGGGTTATTAGTAATAGCACTGATGTGGTTCTTCAGGGGAATTTGAATAAGCTGGAAAGGTTAGCAAATGAATGTGGATATCTGTTTAATTCATATAAACATATGGTAAGGTCTTGAAAATCAGGATCCACTGATTGCATGTTGCATACTCTATTGCTAGAACCGTACTAGAGGAAGATATAAGGAATACTGGAGTTAATGGTCATTAGAGAACATATCCCTTATGTGGTGAAGGTAAGCCAAAGGATTACTGCAATACTGAGAGCACTGACCAGAAGAGATAAAAGGGTAGTGGTGGTTCCACTGTATAAAGCCCTGACCAGATGACTTCTAGATTATTGTGGTCAAATCTGGTCACTGGGATTTGAAAGGGGATGAAAAAACCTTGGAAAGGGAACAGAGGTGAATAATAGGAATAATGACTATAAAATGTTAGTTATGAGGGCATGCAAACTACAGATTTGGTGATTTAAAGACAGGTGATATGATTGAGACATTTAAGTTGAGCTATTAAGAAGATTGACAATGGAGAGTTTTTTGTATGTGGTAGAAGGGGAAGGGACAATGACAAAGGGGCTCATCCCTAGAAATTGCAAAAATAAATGGTAAGCAAGGGGGGATGAGAGTGCAGAGACAGTGAATGAGTTTAAGGCTATCTAAGAGCTCCCCCCCACACACAAAGTTATGACTCCATCCTTATATAAATAATAAAATTTGTTATTCTTTCAAGAACAGGCATTAAATTTCTTTACGCATTATTTGCAGTAGATTTTTCAAGTGAAGGCTTTAGCATTAAAAACTTCTAGAAGTAATAGTTATTTGTTAATAACTGCTGTTTATTAGCTTTTCTGTAGAAATAATTTCATATGTGAAATGAATCATATTAAATTTTTTTCAATGAAAATAAGGAAAACTTTTTTTTTTGCTGTTTTATTTCACATGAAGAAATTTACAGAGCAGTAGCAATAATTGTGAAGAAGAAAATATTTACAAACTGATTTGTTATAAGCAATCCATACTATGAAATTTACATAAAGGTTAAAAATCTCAGTAATTACCCATACCCTCTAACCTATAAGAATATTAACAATTTTTCTTAATTTACTGCAATATAATGAGTAAAATTCATATAAAACAGTTGCCAAATTGTGGCAATGGCTGGAACATTTTAAATCTAAAATACATTAACAGCAAGATATCTTGTTGTTAATGCCCTGTTTTGGCAAGGCTTTTTCATATGACATAACTGGGAGTTTAAAATGAGTCTTAGCAGTTCACACAAATACACTACCAAAATAGAACAAGCACAAGATGAGTTATAATGCTACTATCACAGATAGTTATCTTTGATTCATATATAAAGAAAGGAGGAAAAACATACTATTCTTTAGTAATATTACATAACATGTTCAAGAAAACAAACTGGTCACTTGATTTTTATGAGAATAAAATTTAATAATTATGATTTTATAAACTTTGTTTGATGAAAGAAATATCGAACATACATATGGTACACATTTAACACCATACAGAGTGACAGAATAAGAAGCCACTACTGCAGGATATGAAAGGATGAGAGTAACAGTTAGCAAGAAGACAGATATTTCTATGGTTGCATCAGTATTTTGGATGGAATGGATGCTCGGCTGCCTTGTCATGCATGTTTCAAAAATACATGCAGTAAATGATCTGCTAAAATTTTCAAATTATTGCTCATTGTTTTAGGCATTTTTACAACTTTGTTTTTGTAAAGCATTAGAGCATCCTTGTAAAGCATTTTTTTTTTGAATTTTTAAAAGCTGTTATTTTCTATAATATATTGAAAATTGTTATAGTGTTATGAATTAATTTATCTCACTTCCAAACCAGAAGAGCCAAATAATATAATTGCATATACAGGATATGCAGCTTCTACAAGAAAACCTAAGTGATAAAGCAACACTCTCAGAAAAACTGCAAGTGTGAAAAGAGGTTGAAATCATGTGATCAATAGGGAAGAAAAATCATATCAGCTATGGAACACAGAACAATTACAAGACTTAAAAATGCAGCACTAACGTCAAACTCAGAGGGGGATTACAAAGGTATATTCAAATAAAATCATGGGAAATCAGTTGCTTCTTTAGAGATGCTTCATTAGTTTTCAAACATGTTTTACCCAAAACATTTTATTTGCTGTATGAATCCCACCCATGAAAGGCTGTTATAGTCTACAGAACATATGTGACATCTGATATTTTGTCCATATTGCATTAATCTTTGCATTGTATCCTGATTTAAAAAAAAAAAAAAAAAAAAACCCTTGCCACAAACTTTACAGTACACACAAAACCATTCAGAGGTACAAATTAGTAGTAGTTGTTATCTGTCTAATATTTCTAATAGAGGAAGTAAATGAAATGGGAATAAACCAAAAGAAAGTGAAAACCGCCTCTCTAGCTGTTAGAAATACATTAAAAAAAAAAAAACACACCCATAATACTGTTGCAAAGTTTCAAATGAAAAGATAATACATATCCAATATTGTTTTACTGTAAAATGACAAAATTATGTTTCTCTTTGAAAAGTTTCAAAAGTGATATTTCATAAGAATACAATCTTCAGTTGCCTTGGCATGGCACCACTTGAAAGATAAACGTTTCCTAGGACATCTCAAAAGCAAACATTGTTTTACTATTTGCCTATAAAACAACATTGTATATTTCTTATTTTTCATGCCAAAATGAAGCCTTTTAATGACTTTCCTTCAATACAAGAATAATAGCAGACATCAGCGATTGCCCTAGCTGATGACAGTGCCTATCCAAAGAGGTTAAATGCTGATGACAGTGCCCAACCTCTTTGGATAGTTTACAAGGAAAAGTGACCAGCAGCTATGTCGTCCTACCCAAAACAAGGAGGAGAAAGATGTAATTAACAGATATCAAAATTTAAATATATATATATACATATATATATATACTGACCACTATTACTGTGTTTTTACAATATAAACAACAGAACAACAAAAATAATTTGTGCTACTCACATTTCAAATCAACATCTTCAAAGCCCAAATTACAACTGTGGTAAGATACACAGCATTCGATCAGATGGTTGCAGAAACAATTAAAACAGTAACTGAAAAAAACTGTTTTAGCACCTTCTGAAAAGTGAATTAAAAACAAAGTTAATTCAAAGAAGTCAAGCTAAATGTTATCTTAGAATGTCATAGATCTTGGATTAAGGAAGTCTATTGAGGTTAGGAGATTGTTTCATGGCCAATGCTGATTCTAAAAAAATAGTCTCTCAAACCCATATACTGTGTAGAACATCAGTTTTTTTCCATTTAACTGTTTGTCAAGGAGTATCTAGAGCAATGTCTACCAAGTCCTGACTTGGTAGATAAATGTAATTTTTATTTTTATGTTCTTCAAGGCAGATCTCAACAAATCTGTCAGTTTGTCCAAGCAGGCTAAGTTGTAGGTACAAGGAATCTTATATGCCCCAGGATAAGCAAGAAGATGAGGCTGATTCTTTGCAGAACAGAAGAAGATTGCTAGCTAGAGTTGTAGGTAGCATGACAATTATATTTATAAAGACTAGCTATCATTTCAGATATACTGATATAAAGGGGATGGAAATAGTTCGGTTATGATCTTGCATGGAAGGGATGACGGACGTACAGTATTTTGTAGGGGGATGTAGCCATAGGCTAAAAAAGTAATCCAAAGATTAAGATCTGTGGAAAGTATTGTGTAGGTACCAATGTGTGTAGCTTTCCTATGAAAAGAAAACAATAATGAAACATTTGGTAGTTATGCAACTAATGTGTCTAAGAAGGAAAGATGGTTGTTTCATTTTCTATAGTAAAATGCACTTTTTGCAGGATATTTAACTGTGCTCAAGTGTATCTAATATGTCTGGGATAAAGCCAAACAGAAAACACATCTGTATAACATAACTAGATTATTGGTTTATGTGTAGCAGTATTAAGTGCCTGGTTTTCTAGAAATTCTATGTAGAAATCAGCAGAAAAGCACTGCAGTCTCATTCAGCTGTTCATATATTTTTCCTTTCCATGAAAAATAACCTGACTGTATTGTGAATTTGAATATTTCAAACATGGGTGGTTTCTTAATGAACTCAAGGGGGTTTCTGTCATCAAAGCTGATCATGATGTTTGAAATTTTTAGGTAAGATTTTTTAAAAGGTTTTAAAGTGAACAGGATTTTTAATGAAGAAGAGAGGCTCATCAGGGGAGGAAGTGATTTTACTAAATGTTTGGCAAGTTTGTAGTTGAGACTATCTATACTATTGGCTATAGGATGAAAGGGGATATTGGCTTTGTGAATTTTTTGGGGATCCTATATCTCCAGGTCGGTTTAACATGTTAAGGTTTCAGTCTTTTTGGCAATATTCTTGGACCAAGATGTAACTCTTTTTAATAGCGTATGTGCTTTGGTTGGATCATGATTGAAAATCTGATACGTAGAAGAATTTTTAAGAAGACCGTTCATTTGTCTGCTCTACTCCGTTTCATTATAACAGTAGCAGCAGCATTTCCCTATCTATTTTTGTTATAATGCTTTTTTTTTCCTTGTACAATTTTTTTAAGATTACACTTTTTTTTTTTTTTTTGAGATATTGCTCTTGGGATATTTGGA
Organism: Typopeltis vanoorti; assembly: GCF_054136105.1. NCBI lineage: Eukaryota > Metazoa > Arthropoda > Arachnida > Uropygi > Thelyphonidae > Typopeltis > Typopeltis vanoorti. Next base: position 27,900,281 of record NC_143555.1, on the reverse strand, counting down.
TTTCATCTGTTTGAAATTTAAACAAAAGTTTCATTTGGATAGAGCTAAGCATATCTATGCACAGACAAGGTTCAGCATTATTATAGCAACAAACTGGCAGTATCCATGATTTTCTAAAATGTAACTATCACTGCATTACAAAAACTATTTAGAATGCTAAATCCAGGAATGTGGTTACTCATCTACATCTCAGAAAATGCACCAGCTAAAGAATGTGAATCCCACCCAACAGTGAAAAACATTCTGAACTAGGACAAGTTCACACGAGTGCATTTATTGTCACAGTCAATGCTCTCACAAATGAGGTCATAATTTTGCCATCACTCCAAAACAAGAACGTGTTCTAGAAATCACAACTATCACTAAATGTAGGATACTTGATTTATCTTCCACAGCAGTTAACAACTTGGATATGGCCAACATTTCTGATAAAATCTAAACTTCCAACCAATAGAAATATTGGTTGAATGTTCCGAATATGGGTAACACAACCATCATAATAAAACAAAAAAAAAATATAGTAAGAAAATGAACAATCTTTTACTTACCAGGTTATAGAACAGGATCCAACCAAATCTCAAAGGAAAAAGTAATTAAATTATTTTAAAAAAAATTTATATCTTAGTGCAAGGAAATTACCAAAAACTAAAACTGTACCATTATGGATATATCGGACCCCACAAATTCATAAACCTAATATTCCCCTTCATTATGTAACTGATAGCATAGATGCCAAAACAGCAAAATTATTTCACATTTCCCTCATGTACAATCCTCCCTCTTTCCTTCAATAAAAATTATATTCACTTCAAAACCTTAAAAAAAAAAAAAAATCTTAACCTAAAAATTTTACACATTATGATTAGCTGTGCAAACCTTTGAGCTTATTAAGACACATTTGAATTATTCAAATTCATTATACACTCATTTATTCCTGAAAAGGAAAAATATACAAACAGCTAGATAGGACTGTAATGGATTTTCTCCTTCTCTTTTCTACACTAAATTTATAAAAAACCAGGCACTTAATATACATGCATACAAATCAAGAGTCTGACTACACTATGTAGATGATGTATTTCTTGGGGTCAATTTCCAAGACATATTAGGTGTATTTTAGCACATTTAAATGGCCAACATCCAAAAATACATTTCATTATAGAAAAAAAAGAAACAACTGTCCGCCCTTCCTAAAAAAATCAGTTACACGACTACCAAAAAGATTATGATTTTCAGTTTATGGGGAAACTACATAAATACAGCAGAAAGCACTTGCATAAGCAGTCATACCATCATCAATCCCAACAGTACATTGAAAGTAAGGGATATTTGTACAGCCCTTGCCACAGAACTCTGTTTTCTCTGTAGCACTTTCTTAGCCAGTGGCTACATCTACAAATGACTATGTCCCCTATTAATTCCAACACAAGATCACATCAAAACTATTCCCACCCCTGTATACAAGGTAGATCTGAAAGGATAGCTAAAAATAAAAGATGGATAAATCTAATTATCATGTTCCTTGTGTTCGCAATTTAGCCTAATTGGACAAATCAGTTGATCTATTAACCTAAAGAGCATAAAAACTATATATATATTTATATACAGTGGAACCTCGGTTGTCGAACTTAATTCGTTCCCGAAGGCTGTTTGGAAACTGAAACCATTTTCTCATAAGAATTAATGTAAAATGGATTAATCCGTTCCCGATCCCCAGATGATATTATTTGGAAACTGAAACCATTTTCTCATAAGAATTAACGTAAAATGGATTAATCCGTTCCCGAACCCCAGATGATATTGTTTATTTAAACCTTTCCAACAGTACTTCATGCATAAGATCGTATACAAACATAATGAAAATGCATAAAATCTTACACAAAAAGAATAAGCACAATAAATAGATAAAATAAAAACGAAAATTTAACTTCACTTTAACTATACATATGGAGGAGAGTTGGAGGATGGCATAAGTGGAAGGAGGTAAGGGGAGTCCCATTCCATAAAAACATTATTTTTTATTTTAGAGTATTGTACATATCGTTAATTTCGCCATACCGAACTGCATAGCAAGATTCGAGACTCGAAATGCCATTTTCATGTTTGGATATGATTTCTTTTTTTCTTTTCTCTATCGTGGTTCTAACACCTTTTCTTTTCACTTTGCTGCTATCCCCATTCTTCTGTGGTCCCATGGTGGCTTAATTAATAATAATTTATGAAAAAAAATAACAACAAAACACAAAGAAAATCAAGAAAACTCACTGCAAATTTGAGCAAGTGTCTGCACTGAACGAAGGCTGCCACGTAACTGACACTTTCCCGCCTTACAGCTTAGCATGTGGTTGCCATTTGCCTGTTCGGAAACCGGGGCGTTTTTTGTTCGGGAACTGAATTGTTCGAGAACAGAGGCATTCGACAACCGAGGTTCCTCTGTGTGTGTGTGTATATATATATATATATATGAAAGTAAGGGATATTTGTCCTTTCAGATCTACCATGTATACAGGGGTGGGAATAGTTTTGATGTGATCTTGTGTTGGAATTAATAGGGGACATAGTCATTTGTAGGTGTAGCCACTGGCTAAGAAAGTGCTACAGAGAAAACAGAGTTCTGTGGCAAGGGCTGTACAAATATCCCTTACTTTCATATATATATATATATATATATATATAATGATCTGTATGGGAAGTCAGACAGAACTAAAAGCCTGACAGCTCTGGATACTCCTTCACACAAGATTAAATGGAAGACTTCCATTGCTATAGGTTAGAGAGACTATTTTTAGGTCAGTATTGACCATGTTATCCTGACCTCAAAAGGTACAGCTGCATTAATTTGCCTAGCATCTGAAAGTCATTCTGAGATGACATTTAACTGAGTCAGTTTTGTTTTTTCATTTAACCCCTAAATGATTAATTCTTTTCAGTTACAATTTGAATTGTTTCTGCAACCATGTAATGAGTGCATGTGTCTTACCAAAGTTAAAATTTGTTCTCTAAAAAGTACTATTTTAAAATACTAATAATTCAATAAATTATTTATTTTGCTTTTGGTATCATTTATCCTTTAAAGTATTATTATGAATAACCACTAATGCCTATTATGTGTTTAAAAAAAAAAAATACACATATCAATGGAATACTTGCAAGGTTTCAGGCCTTTTTTTTTTTTTTTTTTGTGAAACTGAGGTTCCAAAGTTGATGCCTATCTGATAACAGTATTTCATCTGTTGATCTACACCAGTGGTTCTTAACCAGTGTTCCGCGGAAGGAGAATAGGTGTTCTGGAATTTGTAATTTTTAAATTAATTTGTCAGCACAAATTAATTTAATGATGGTTTTATTGATGTTTAATTATTAATTAACAATTAATTATCAATTATTGATTAATAATAAAAAATCAGCTAAATTACCAATTAATTATTAATTTATACATTACAAAATAACCAAGGTGTTCCGTCAAAATTTCAGGATTTGTGAAGTGTTCTGTAGTCGAAAAAAGTTTGAGAAACACTGATCTACACAAAAGTTTCCTCTCAGATATATATGACAATATGATATAAATTAAAGATAAAAGCAACAAGCAGTTGCTGCAGTCCAGGATGTATGTAAACAATTACATAAAACTTGGAGTGCATGGCTTTGATGGTTCACGAGCAAATAAACAGATGGTTTTAAACCAAATTCTCAAAGTTAAGCATGAAAATTGTTAGTGGGCTGTGTGTATTAAATTCATTTTTATTTCAACATGTGGTTTTGAAGATTTTTTTTTTAACCAAAGGTCCTGAGTGGACTTAATGGACAAATCAAATGAGAACTTCTTTTATTATTGTTATGTTGTTATTGCAATCAGGTGTGGAACTACAAGGGGCTAAAATCAGTTCAGCAAATGATAAGTAGTAATGTTGGATGGTTTGAGATTTGGAAGAGGATGGACTAAATTGAGAATATTTTTTATTCATTGTTCTTGTTGAGGTTTAGTTAGCTGTAGGCTTTTTTCATTTTCCTTTCATACCAGAAGTAGGCATAACGTTAGCTGTTAGATGATACTCCAGAGCATCATCTAAAAGGCCCATCTACAGAAATCTAATGATGTTTTTACCTTTCTTATTTGTAGTGATCATCCAGTTTCTCTGTGTAGAGAAAATTTGCTTCACAAATGTAACTGATTTGGTAAACATCTGTTATAGGATGTGTGAAAGTGATTTTAAACTGCCGTTTTGAAGTCTGGTGTTTTTCTATTTTTTAAATATCTGTAATGACAGTCTTGAGCACATTAAAAATTATTTAAATGAAGATTTTGCATAAAGTACTGATGATATCTTATTCCATATCATTATCCCAGGTGGATTCCAAAAAGTAAAAGTAATTAACCATCCAACTGACTAACATGTATACATGTCAAGGTTGGGGGATGCAAACATGCCCATTAAAATTATAACATAATTAATATTCCATTGAAATAACATGGATATGAAGTTTAAAATGATTGATATATTTCATCCATATTGATGACTGTGTGGTTCAAGAATTAGTAAGGCTATTTTTAGATTTCTTTAAAACATGTCTTTTCTTTCTTCAGATAAAAGAAAAAAACGAAACTTCGGATTTTTCTGAACTTTCTGTAAGGTTTATATAGGGTTAATGATGATAAAGGTGCATCATAGCTATATCATGTTTCTGGTGATAAAAGATATTTTGCAGAATATGCAGATTTTAAAATGTTAAATTGGTCTATGAAGCATATGTTTTTATGCTTAGGATTGGAGAGGTCTAAAAAATCCTTAAGATTTTTTTGCTAATTTCTTGGATAGAGTAAGGATACCTAGTCTGCATGGGATATTGTTTTTGTGAATTTTTATTAAACCATATATCTTGGTGAGGAAGACAATGATGTGTGACTAATATTTGTATTGATTCCTCTGGCTAAATTCTGACCTGTTTTTTTTAATATAGTGTTGATGTCCAAGATCATACCAGTGGACATAACCTATAACATCTGGAAACAAATTATCCCCAGCACAAAATTTTTGAGGACTGTTAAAATTCTAGGATCACTTTCATCTTTCTTCAGATGACAACTGTTCTTTTTAAATGTTCTTTCGACCCACACATTTCTACTGTTTAATTTATATACTTATCCATTACAGAACTCTAGGCCTCAAGTACATCCAGAACCTTGATACCACTGACTGTGATTCAAGATGCTTTGGCTGAAACCATGGATGCCAATTTTTATTCAGTCTCAACTAGCAATCACTTGTTTTCTTAAAAACTCCAGTCAGGACTAGAGCTCTTTCAAAAATAAGTTTTTATTATTATTTTCATCATGATTCTCCAACAGAAAAAAACAAAATGAGTCATAACCTCCATGCATACCAGGCAAAACTGCTCATCTCGGTGTCCTGTGATATCTCCTTTTAATACAGTGCATCAGAATATACCAGTAAACTCCATTAATATTCTTGTTTAATGTTTAAAACTTTCTGAATTTGCTTGCACTGTGTTGTATGCAATACACACACACACACACACATATATATATATGTATATATATGTATATATACAGTAAAACCCTGAAGTTACGTGGTAGGTGGGACCAACAAAAAGCGCATAAGTCAAATTCGCGTAACTCGAGTTATAATTTTGCATGTAATTTATATATACAAACATACAATTGGGACCAAAGGTTTACAAAAACACCTATATTTTTTAAGAAATATAATCATAATTGTAGTTTTTCGTACATAAAAAAAAGAAAGTTATTTTGATGTCGATGGTTTCATAAAATCTAATAGATTCGTCTGACGGTATAATGTCTTTTTCTTGTCATGCAAAATTTCTTCATAGCAAGCTAATGATTTTTTTATTCCTTACCTTGTGGCTACAATTCGTTCCTCGTTAGAATCTATGTCCTCCAAAATCTGTAAACCTTTCTTTTATGATTGTTCTTACTGTGGATTCCTGTAGATCAAACTTCTTTGCTAGCTCACAAATTTTCATTCCGCCTTCAAAATCCTTAATAATGTTGAGTTTTGTTTCCAAAGTCAATGTTTTTCTTTTCTTGCTAGCTGTAGAAGAATCAGACTTGCTTCTTTTGGATGACATTATTATTTTTTATGTGATAAAATTTTTATCAAGAACATAACATTAAACAATCGCAAGGTTTGTAGACTATAAAAATCGTGTATGAATGGAGACTGCGTGAAACACGTCAGTGCTTGTTCACAGCATGTGCGACACTGGCGAATGCGGCCGGCGCCTGAAAGATACAACTAGTGGTGAGGCGTGAAGCGGGACGGGAATACGTACATATAAGAAACTGCGCAACTCCGGATTAACATAAGTCGGGGTATGACTGTATATATATATATACATATATATATATATATATAGATTTTAAGAGGACTCAAAGCAACCTTTACTTTATGCCATTTCTTTATCTTCCATATTCTAGATGCCTTTGATCTGTTTACTGTCATTGAAGTCATACAAAGACAATGTTTTCTGCAGAAAAAGAACAAAGGACTGAGCAATGTAAATCTAGATATCTTAAAACAATATATCCTACATAGATTTTTCCATCCTATTTTAAATTATAAGAAACTAAAATTTGATTTATAGATATCGTTTTATAAAACACAACTCTGACCCTAAATCATAAATGTTGCATACTGTTTTACTATGATAAGAAATATTTCACTCATGTTAAACCAAAAGAAATCAGCAATAAAAAACATGTTAAACACAAAGTGCACAAGACATACATGTAGATTCAGGTAAGAAAAATTTGGCTATTCTCCCATTAATTTAGGATAAATGGAACAACAAAGCAAGCAAGTGACTTACATTATAACATACAAATAAATAACAAAAATGGTGCTATTTCTCATATTAGAAATAAATTATGAATGCTATTTGGATTCTGCCCAAATTTATGCTAATTTCACAGAGGATTTCTTGTTTTTCTTACTGGTATTCAGAGCTAGACAGTAAAGCACCGGAAGTATATATTTGTAGAGTACTAAAGTACTCTATGATGGAGGGCAATACTCGAGTATTACAATACTGAGTACTGTAACACTGGAGTGCCTAAAAATGGGTGATGAAGTCATACGAAAACAAAAGTACTGAGCAATGTAAATCTAAAATGGAATTCATCCAACAATTAGAAACCTAATAAGCTTTTCAATTCAAACCAATAATTAAGAATGGAGCTATTCAGCCATTTTAAGTTTATTTGAAAATGTGTAAAGGTGGACTGGCAAAACAAAAACAGAAAAGTAAATGGTACTGTGAGTGACAGGCCTACATCTAGATACTCTGTTGCTGTGAGACAAATTCCACACCTCTCAAAAAATAAGATAATGAAATAAAATGTTATTTTTGGAATATATATATATATATATATATATATATATATATATATTGCAAATATGAACATATGTGTAAATACATTACACAGCTAACATAATACAGAGCTTAGATAATAAGCAACTATTACAGACAAAATTTTCTTTCAATTAAAACAATGCATTTATGCAATCAAAACACAAAATTGTGCTTAAAAAAAGTTAAAATTTCGAAACTTTATGATAGGTGTGGGAAAAAATGGGTCTCCCCTTCAAGATATTTTGCTACTTTTATGTAACACATAATTTCCTCAAGACATATTCCCAAACAACTACTACTATCTGCAGCTCTTCAAAAAACATTGATAAATTTCTATTTCCATCCTAATCTGCATACCCAACACATGGCACTGATGTGCCTATACGTCCCTCGAACTCTTGTTTATGAGATCAATATAGAAAAAAAAAAAAATTAAAAAAAATAAAAGTAGTTTTATGTATCACAGTGATGCTTTTTGTGGTTGGGTGGTTTCACTGCATCACTTTCGTGGAAAAGAGATCTAAGGTTAACTGAGCTCTAACTAAAAAACAGGTTTATCCTGTTTTTTTAGTTAGGGCTTGTGGGATTTTTTCGCTTCTGCAAACTACAGGATTGATCTTATTATAATACTGTATTGCATCGAATGGTGGTGAACAGGAATTGCAATATTCATATCACAAATATTACTAACATTTTCTGAAATTTACCAAATTAGAAGGTTAAAAAAAATACGTTTATGCTACTATATAAAATTTATGATGTTCATGTTCTAAAGTAGTACACCTTAATATAAAGCAGTCTACTAGACAAATTTCTGTAATTTATAGAATAAACCCAACTCTAAAGGTCAGGTGCACTGACTGTATACATTTACACCAATCTTCTCGATTTGTTGTTACAGGGTGAGTGTAAATTGCATGTGTTTTATCCCACAAATCTGCAAACTGGCAGTTTACAGGTTTGTTCCCATTGGATTATGGAATAGAAAATCTTCATAAATACTCCATGTATATATTTACACCAATCTTCTAGGAAATTTGTTGTCACAAGGTGAGTGTAAAATGCATGTGTTTTATCTCACAAACCTGCAGTCTGCAAGATTATATAATAGAAAATCCTCATAAATGCTCCACTTAATGCTACATTCAGAGTGGACAAAGATTTTTAGCACTCTTATGGGAAATAATAAGTATGATTCAATACTGGATTCATTGCAATATATAAAAGAACTCACAGAAGGCTTCATGTCATTAAACCTGTGAACAATTTAAGGATGCAAAATAGATATTTTATAATTTAATTTTTCTAACTTTTCACATAAATTTTGAATTTCAAAATGCAAACAGAAATCTATCTTATTTCAAATCTTTTCATTCTATTTTGAAAATTTGTCAGCTTTCAAAAATGGTCTTAGCTACAAAAATACTTTAATACTTGTCATTTTCCAAACTAAGAAAATATTTTTGAAGTGCAAACAGCATAATGGAAAAATTCCCCTCCCTTCCTCTCTTTCTTTTTGAGGATTCCAAACAAGACAAAATATTGTCTAGAACTTTTGCTAACTTTATGTCTCATATAAAGAAGCATAACCAATGTCAGAATTTCAACTCTCTGATTCTCAGAATGATGAATTGAAGATTAAATTCAAAAAAAAGAAATCCAATGAATTTTTATAAGTGCCTCTCAAAAGATATCTCCCATAACAGGAAATTTTATGCAAGTTTCATAAAATTTCAAAAGTTTCCAAGTGTAAATGAAAATGAATAAATCAGTTCACTGAAATCAGCTCATGGGAAAATTTCAAAGACATCATGTATTTAAATAACATAAGCATCACATCTGATTTATTATTGTCAACCTCCAAGGAATCATATCCATGTCATTAAACCTGTGAACCATTTAAGGATGCAAAACAGATATTTTATAATTTAATTTTTCTAACTTTTCACATAAATTTTGAATTTCAAAATGCAACAGAAATCCATCTTATTTCAAATCTTTTCATCCTATTTTGAAAATTTGTCAGCTTTCAAAAAATGGTCTTAGCTACAAAAATACTTTAATACTTGTCATTTTCCAAACCGAGAGAAAATATTTCTGAAGTGCAAACAGCATGGGAGACCTACGTCAGACAACACGAAGTCTATCATATCACTCCTTTAACCCATTTACTGTCTGCACATTCACCACTTTATCAGGAAATTAATTCAATGATCCAACAATCCTCTACACAAAAAAGGTCACTTCTTACCCTCCTACTCGCCACCTCCTTTTGCAACTTCCAGGGAGGACCTCTTGTTCTACTAGATGAAAAATCTCTCCTGTGTCAATTCTGTAAATCCCTCTCAACAGTTTAAACATTTCAATACATATTATTATCACCTTCCAAGTCTGGCCACAGAAATGCAAGCTCAACAGTTCTCATTGGACTTCTATTTCATTGCATAAAATGTTACCATTTTCTAAGCTAATTTGTTTTTATATTCATTTTAGAATCCTTTCTTTTAGTGTTGCATGGTGATCAGCATTCATTTTAGAAATTATGGACTTTACAACCATGTTATAAATAACTCTTTTAATTTCCCGATGTTTCGATCTTCATGTTAAAATCATCATCTGGGTATATATATTTTTAAATATTTTTGTTAGAATGTTTTATTACACTTAATTATTTAATTTTCATTTCATTATGGTCCCCAACAAAGCATTATGCAACTCTTAATATGTAAAAGATCATGCATACCATCACTATTATTAACATTAGACTTCAATGGAATGAAAAGAATTATTGGGAGCGCCCAAGTCACATAGAAAGATCACTGAACCTGAACCCTGCCTTAAAACTCATTCACTGTTTCCACCCTTCATACTCCAGGGAAATGCATTCCACTCACCATAAGCAGAAATAGATTAACTCCCCAACCGGCCATGACGTCTATAGACATCCAGCTAAATCTAGATACGATTCTGTAACACCCATTGAATAATATTGATAAGAAGTGCAATTTGGTCTCACTATTTTGTCCACCTCACCGGTAGGGAAGTTAAGAATTCTGCATCTATTTTTCCCCATTTGTGGAAGAGTAACAGAATGAAATAATTTTGATATCGGTGTGAGAATACAAAAGCTGAGCAATTAAGTATTTGCATAAAATTATTAGAATGATTACGCTAATAGTGAGAGCTTAGTTCATGTGCTTCTTTTGGCCCTTTTTTTTTTTTTTTTTTGGATCTGCTTCTATTGTTTGCATTTTGTGAAATGTCAAAAACCTGTTAGTTTGCATGTTAGTTAGGTGCTATAGCTGCACATAGTAAGAATCACCAACATCCATGAATTGAGCCTTTTTCATAATTTTACTTTGCACTTCTAAATTTAAATATACATTGCATAGATTCAAAGAAAATGCTGGATTCCAATCAGATTATTTTATATTATTTATTCAGGTATGTGGCTTTTGCCCTAACAGAAATGCAATGTTTAGTCATTGGTAATATCTTTTTATGCTTGCTGACTCTGCTTATGGCCTTGTAACCTGAAGAAAATCAATTTCATTGATTTTCCTCATGGTAAATGGTGGTATGGTAATGCAACCTTATAAAATTAACTAATAAAATGTGAATACATGGGCAATTGGTCTAATAAATTTTATTAGTTTGGTATTAAAACTGTGCATAACAAGAGTCACAAGCATCTGTGATGACTGCAAAGGTGCAGAAAATATCATAAATTTGCTTTATGCTTTTACATTTAGGGTAAAATGCTGTCTATATCACAGAATCTAATATGGAATATATCCAAAACTTGGATATATTCCATATTATATATCCATATTTTACCTCCTGTCATGAAAGACAGGAGGTAAAATAAAGTTGAATGACCAACATTCATTTAATGCACTTCAGAAAAAGTATCTCAGGTAATTTTATTATAGTAATTTAAAAAACAAACAAAATATTCAATATGTTCCTGTTTAGGAATATGAAAATTAAAGATGATTAAAGATTGAGGATTACTTTTATATGTTAATACCGGAATTTGAAAGTCTTTATTACACATAAAACTTTGTCATTTTATGCTTGATTTCAATATTTGTCATAGCTTCAAAGTATAACAATATTATTGTTATACTTCTTTGAATGGAGTGTACTATCATCAAAAAGGCTGTGGATATTATTTGTGGTGAATGAGAGTAATTAATTCATTTATTCTTGAGTCACTCCTGCATTAGTGAGAAGCTTGAAAAGAAGAAACCATTCACCATGACATGCAGTGGATGAATGGATAAAGGTGGCTATCCAATTACAGAGGGTGGGAAGTATACTAAAGGATGACAATTTGTTTAACAGGCCTCAATGCCAAATGTGATCAAAGTTCTGGAAATGCCAAGAGTGATACCACATTTTTAGCTCTCTGATCAACTTACGAAACTTTCATAGTTTCTGCATTCAGCTTTGAAATAATGCTAGATCTAATATCCACTTTGCTTATGTAGTGATACCACATATTTCTCCAAACCTTTCCATGGCACTTGACCAGCAGCAAAGAGGTCAGTGTGGATCTTGATTGGTGGAATACATAATCTGGTCACTGGATAACTCTAGGTAGTGGGGAAGGCGACTCTTGATGATTTTTCTCCATTATTTTGGAGAGGACTGAGGTGATGGCATTTGGTTGGTAGTTTGATGGTAGACTTTTATCTCCCATTTGTGAAACAGGATGGATATATGCTTGCTTTCATGCATTGGGATTAGTGTTAACTATGCATATAAGATTGTAGAGATGATACAGATTGGTGTTAATTTTTAGAGTACAACTGAAGATATGTCATTAGTGCCAGAAGACTTTTAGTATCCAACTTGTTTAGAATTCTGATATCTCTTCACAGGAGGCATATGATGCTCAGATTCTGGTATGGTAGGAGGCAATTTGCCTTGGTCGTCTGTGTAGGAATTGGAAGAATAAAAGTGATGCCAACTGGATGAGAGAGAGAGTTGGAGCACAAGTGACCAGAAGTTGCATCCACTGGCCTCAGCATGAGACTAGAAAGCACAACTTGCATTTGGACAGAAGGCAAGTTTACATTGACCTTTATGAATTAAAATTTTGATTTGCATGGTTGTTTTGCATTTATAGGTTACTATGAAGCTGCAGTTCCTGATACAAGCCATTTGAGACATGCCAAGATTTTTCCTTCAATTTCTTTGGTACACTTTCTGATGAACCAGAGTTTTGGAAGAGAATTTTAGCTAGAATGGGAAATGAAGGCCATCATACTTGTTAGGATAATTTCTGTGATCCACCTGGAGCATGCATTGGGGTCAGAAAAGTAGAAGCAAGAAAGGGAGAGTGGAAGTTCCAGATATCATCACACTTGGTATCTTTGTAGTGCCAAGTGTTGGGAGTGATCAGGACAGATATTCTGTGAGAAAGTAGATTTGCACAAGATTATGATCTGAGTTACCAAGAGGAGAAGCAACTTCTATGTTGTATCTTGAGGGAGAACTGGTTTAAAAGAGATCAAGAGACCTCTTTGAAGAGTGTTATCAGGAATTTGGGTAGCCAGGTGTACGATTTGCATCAGGTCACTGCTTTATATCAAAATTTCCACATCTCGTCTAGCTTGGACAGTGGTATTGGAAAAAGAGAACTGGTTGAAATTTAGAATTGTTGTCATTAGGATCACCTAAGAAAATGACTTCACTATTTGATTTCAAGATGGATAAGTTGCATGGAGAGGAAGGTGTAGCAGTCAAAGTGGTTTTCTGGTTAATATAGTAGATGAATGCTACTAAATGAGGAAAGGAAAACTTGGGCAAGAGGAGGCAAAAAAAACAGGAGATTAAATTAGTCATGTTCTGGCAAGTGATGTCAGATCTCATAGATGCACAGGTTTCACCCTTGTAGTGAATGATTCCCCCCCCCCCCCGTGAAAAAGGAGAATTGGACATTTATGTTTTGTATATTGTGTGTGGCATGTCTTTTTTTTTTTTTTTTTTTTTTTTTTTTTTTTTGTGAGATTAATTTTTAAGAGGAGACAGGCACTATGGTTCAGTGAAAATTCTTTTTACTTTTGTTATGCAACCACTGGTAAAATGAGAAATGATTGTAATGAATGACCATTGCTAATTGTTAGGTAGCCATAAGACTGTCAAGTTTATTAGGGTATTTCTTTTTCACAAAACAGGCTTTATTACAAGAAGAACAGGGATGGATGAGAGATAAGACATGAATAACATATATTAGACATTAAATATTATGGATTTCGATATTGCAGGATGAGATTTTTACCAAGTTTATTTAAGATAATGCGGTCAAGAACTGACAATGCGACTGACCTGTTTTTTTTTTTTTTTAATGAAAAACTGGCAAGTAAGAGGGTAAGATAATGCCACTGTTGGTTGTAAAACAGAATCATCAGACTACAGACCAATTTGTATTTTTTCTGGTTGTTAAGATAAGTAAGGTGTCATACACAAAATTGGACAGATAAGTATAATATTATTTATGGAGGTAAGTGGATTTGTTAAATTGCATTCTTGTTTCAATATTCTTTTATAATTAAGTATCAAGAGTAGCTGATGAGGAAAACACATACACCATGATACATTTGGATTTTGCAAAGGCATTTGGCAGTTTGCTGCAGGATCAGCTGATATTTAAATAACAGTCAGACAAAGATCAAGGCTAATGGATTGGAAATTCTCTGTATGAGATGCAGTACCAAGGAGAAGGAAGATTACAAGTGGGGCATCATAGGCTCAATACTGAAACCACCTTTCAACTTTTATGCAATGATACTGTCACTGGACTCTAAGTGAGCAGATATTCAGTTATTGGCATATGATGAAAGCTGGAGAGGTTATTAATATGGTGCAACACAGTAGCTTCAGCAGGAATTTGAATAAGTTGGAAATGAATAAGTGCACAGGTCTAAATTCTAGGATTCAGAGATGGAAGGCTATGTATTCTATTAGTGGGAGTGTAAGGCATTATTTAAACTTTCCCAAGTCTGTCCATATAGTAAATCTTGATGGACTCAGTGGAGAAATTTTTCATAGGGAAAAAGAACAAGGATAAGCTATGGAAGGAATGAGCAATAAACTTTTTTTTTTTTTTTCCAAAGTGGGAGGTAGATACATGGAATACACAGCCTGAGGAGATGATGAGAGCATGAGCAACAAGTTTAGGGATTTGCATGACAGATTTTATGATGTGCCTAAAACAGAATTCTGACAAAAAATCATATGTTTCTGTGGAGGTCCTGTGATAACAATGATGAATATTTGAAAACTAATCATCCAGTGTTCCATTATATATGAACTTCAAAAAAGTTGAAAAATTGATCATTCCAATGTCTGTTATTTGCAGTTATTTATCTATTATACAAACAATGAATTCCCTCAAAGTCCTCATGTATTTCATGCAATTGATTAATCCACCTCCCCCATCCGCCAAAAAAAAGGAATAAGATGTTACACAATGCATTAATTTTCACATCTCTCTCTGCTTTCTTCCCATACATGTGAAAGAAACAATCAACATTTGAGACGTGTCAAGAAAAAAAAAAGTTAATTTTAACTCTTCATAGGAAGAATGACAGTCCATCTTTATTAAGTGTGTTAAGTTCAGTTTATTTCAGTGAATTTTTTTAAAAAAATGAATAGTAGCATTTTTTTTTTTTTTAGGTGTATCTGCAATATACGCATGAATATAACTTCACTTTGGCTAGCTAGATAAAATTTTGAAATTTAGGATCAATGTTAAAATTTGTCATTCCAATTTTTGCTTAAATCAGCCCATTTTTTGCAGGTGAACAATGATTCAAAATGATACCAAAAGAAATAAGTCTACTCCACTGGAAGGATTTTAATGAAATTTAATATTTAAGATTTCTATTAAAATCTGTCATGTGCCATCTCAAGTTTTGGTTTCAACTGGACCTTTTCCTGTGGCAAAATGATACAAATTTACATATTAAATGACCCTAAATGTTACATAAATCAAAAACTTCTGTGTTCAATTACAGTGCTAATGAACGATGAAGATGATATAAGCATGCACAAGTGAAATGCACTTTTTTTTTGATTCTCTCATCATTCCCATACTCTTTTGAGGTTTAATTAGTGTTTGTTTGCATTATGCATTTTCTGGTAATTAATGGTGCTCAGACATAAATAAATGAGTCAAACTCATGACTTTTAGCAGAATTGCAAAACCCTTACATTTTATGTCGTTCTAATTTTACACTTAGGAAATGTGAACAGCAAGCTGAAAATTTCAGGAGCTAACTCTTGGTACAAATTCTCAGACCAGTTTTAATACAGAAGAATTTAACAAGAAACAATTTACATACCTTTAAGTTGTAATTCCTTTATGCTGTCATTTTTAAATTTGGAAACTGAATACAGGGCCATTGTTTTGAAGTAAGGTGAACTGTATTAAGACTAAAGATCAACCTAGGTAATATAGTAGTTGTTATAAGGCAACTTTAAATAAAAAGAAATTAAATGAGGCATAAAATGGAAATTAGACCTAAAATGAGAAGAAATAGAATTAAAAATTAAAAGCAATTTGAATAATAAAAATTGTAACAGAGAAAACTATTAAGAGATCCTATTATAATGTGATGGTCCATTCTGTAGATGACAGAACAGTAAATAATAAAGAGAGAGAGGATGATTCAATGCGTGAGCTGTACCACCTCATGATATAAGATAATATCACCAGGAGTGGTTGACAGGTGGTGAAGAGGTAAGACATTTTGTTTGACTGGCAATTATATGAAATAACAAATGGTCTGTAAACATTAAAATGCTGTTGAGTTGGTTCTAATTTAACTCACTTTTTTGATAGTTGCTAAATACATTTATATTATTGAACACATGCTGCTATTTCAGTTGTTAGATTAATCTTATTAACCTAACCTTGTTAGCCTATATTTTCTTTTTGGAAAAAAAAAAAAAAAAAAAAAAAAAAAAAAAAAAAAAAAAGATATAGAAACACTGCAGTCCCAACAATATTCCAATAATTTGGTGTTCATATTCAAGATGGTATACCATACATACATGACATCACACATCATCTTTATTATCTTTGCAACAGTTTTGTAAATTATGACTAGATCTAAATACTATTTTTTATAAAAAGTACTCAGATCCAGATATGAGTTCTTAAAGATATTCATAATAGAGCTTCATGATATACAGTAAATAACTTCAAGAGAAGAAAAATTACATTTATTAAATGCTAATATTTTGCTGGTTTTCAACCCATCATCTTCAGATCACAATTATAACTATGAGAAGTACACATTTAAGGATATTAGTTCTCTTTATTACAATTAGAATTGTTTTTCTAATTATTTGGTTCAGTGCTGTTTGCTTCTCACAGATATAATTGTGTTCTTGAAGATGCTGATAGAAACCTACAAAAGATTAATAAGTTTAATAAACATATTTTTCTGCTTTTGGTGTTGTCTATACTGTGAAGCACTATCATGAATAATCATGAGCACCTAAGTTGTTCCACACATATGCTTAAATATATATTTTATGCACATTTTCAACATATAGGAATTTTAAAACTTTTACCAGTTGAACTGTCTACTGTCTTGAAGAGGAAGGATAGTTGAGATCTAGTAGTTTACTTACTGGATTGGATATTATCATTTTTAAGAATACATGTTATAAATATATAATTTCCTGATTTAATGCACATTTATTGATGTGCAATATCTAAAAGTATTTATTTATAAATACTTCATTAAGATGAACAATTTCTTAACATTGTAAGGTGGTATGAGGTGAAGTAAATAGTTCATATTTGTTGAGAGTTAAATTTTATTTAAAGGTAAATTATTTTGCTCATATTCCAATGTAAATTTAAGTATTGTTATACGTGTTTATTTATTCTAATAACTGTGATAAAGCTTGGTTTCTAACAAACCAGATACTGCAATCCACATATTGTCTAAAAAAAGTAATGCCTGCTTAAAGTGTTAATAGCAGAATTTTTGACTAAGTAAATTTAGACTAAATTTTTAGACTAAATAAATAAGAACTTTGTTGAATTATTCTTGGATCATTTGAAATGGACCAATATTATTATTATTACTCGTGTTATTTTTATTTATTTTCCAGTGAAAGTATACAACTTAACAGTTTTCTCATGTGCAACATTTAAAAGTGATTAATTTAACACTCCCTACTCCAATACAGAAATTCCTATAATTATTGCCTCCTCTATAATCAAAGTAACAAGTTCCCAGTTGCAGTTTTAAGTTTCAGTAAAAATTTTAGTCTAAGAATTGTGGTTTTTACTGAAAACCACAAGTGGTAACACAAACTTATGCTATGAATCCTCTTGCTCTACCTTATATACAAGCACTATACAAGATTGTCTATAAACTATGTTAAACAGGATAGGAGATGTAAGATTAACAAAACAGGCATTTTAAAGCAAAAATGATAAGGAAAAAAAGACTAAGAAGAGGACCAAGAAAGAGATAGAGGAAAATAATGACTGATCAAGTCAGAGCCTTGATAAATAATAGACTAATCTGGATGAAAACAAGTGACAGGAAAGATAGCAATGAAATCTTAATTGTAGTGGTCCATCAATATTTTTCAACACACCTTTGAAAATATACAAAAGGAAATGATGATGAGATTCATTTGCATGATTTGTGAAATACTTTAATAATCTATATTATTACTTATTGATAAATTGATAAGCATAATAGTTGGTCTTTTGAGAATGGCTATGGATGGTTCACTTTTGTCATGTCTTTCCTAACAAGTAGGTAAATATAAGTAAATTATGCCGAAATCAGGAATTTGCCAGCCTGGTTGGCCAAGTGTTTAGTGTATCCACTCTACAACCAATAGGTTACAGGTTCAAATTCAGTCATAGGCTTGGATGTTTATAATTGTCTTTAAGATGAGAGATGAATTTTATCACCTGATGTGAAACACTGTTCTGCTTACTGGAGGCTTAAAGTGGTTTGAAAAGTTCCGTGAGTCTCTAAAAGCAGGATTTTTTCACATATTCAGTATGTAACAAATAACTAAAATGCAATGCACACAAAAAAAATTAATAAAAATCTTAAGCCTACCTATAGTATAGTACAGTAGTATGTATTATAGTAATCTTCCAGATGGGAGTCACAGAGTTAACAGCTAACAATAAGTAAGTAGTAAGTGATTAGATAAATTAATTAACAATTATATAAAGGATACTTGATGGAAATTTTTTCACTTGGCTGTGCTACCAATTACATATTTGGTTTAATCCTTTATACAAGTGTAATGCATAGCATCATACATGTCTGCAAGGAGCTGTGCTTGCAGACATGTATGATGTCTGTATGATGAGCTGAGCTGTGATCAGAACTTATACCACCTTTACCATGAGTTGCCCCAGTCCTGAAAATATTTTAAATGCAAACTTTGTCTGTTTACACTTGGATAAAGGATTAAACCAAATATGTAATTCATATATAAAGGATACAGTTTAATATGGAAACATGAAAAATGGCTTTTCATTTGTTAAAATATATTTCTAAATATATTATTAAAAATAAAATAAGCATAACTAATAAATATTTTACACTTGTTTATTAAAAGAAATGAAAGAGAAAACACTTATGTATTGTATGATTTTTAATTTATTATAATATATCCATACAACACCCATGCCACTATTTTTTTATTATTATTAAAAAAAAAACAAACATGAGTGTAAAATACTTGTATGAATTATGCTTATTTCATTTTTAATATTTTACAAGTGTATTATTATCAAATTAGGTTCTACATAAGTGTTTACTTATTTACTTAATTGTACATCTATCAGATATTGTCTGATTTTCTTGACAACATAATTTACTACTTGCTTACTTTTTTGATATTTAGCCACTCAACCCTTTACTTATTCACTTGTTTTAGCATGGTCTAAATGTGATATTCCAATAATTCAAAACAGTACAGTAAAAACATTTCAAATGGAAATGTTTTTATAGATATATTCCTGAATGGTTGAGAATGCATTTCCCCATTATAACCTTATAGAAAATCTATCCTTTAGATGTCAATAGTTTTGATATATGCACATCTCAACCAATTCATAGGATATAGCATACTTAAAAAAAACCACAGCTATGGACAATCATAAAGCAGTTATTGTGTGATTTAATATACAATGATAAAAATTCTTTAACCTTCTTTATATCCCCTGAAGGGAATAAACACAACTCTTTTAGCTCTAATGTTCAGAAATGGGTATAGTCAAGTCTCTAATCACTTAGTTAAGTTCATCTCGCTTAATAATTTGTATACTTATATGTGATGTCAGCATGGTAGACGATTGTTACCATCTAATGTTCATAACCATAATTGCTTTTACTGTCTGAAATAGTGTAAATTCCAAGGTTGATCTTTTCTGAGATGCAGGATTAAAATCCAAGTTTCAAGGAGGGAGCCTTACTATAATCAATCATTATGGAAATTACCATGATGAATACAGCACCTTGTGATTATATATAGTATTTGCCTTCTTTATGCTTATTTCTCTATTCACTGCAGAAGGCCTGCAATTTTTTATTTCAGTATGTATTTATAATCTTAACTATAATATCATAGGTTGCTTATATGGCAACATGTTAATGCCATAATGCCAAAGTATTAGAAGAAAGGCCGTTGTAGGCTTAATTCTAATTGTAAACTAGTCAAACGTTTTCCTAAACCCTTTTTTTCAACTGGTTCACAAATTAGCTAATCTTTGGTTCAGAGAATTCTCCCTCCCTCCCAAAAACTCTAGTTTTAACTCTGCAAATCATAAAAATCAACCATACAGCTCAAACTATGTCAGACAATGATACATGTTGCATGTTAGGGATCATAAAATGGCAGCCCTACTATACTTTCACTCTAATGCCTTTAAAATCACTGACAGCCACAAACTCAGCTAAGGATGGAGACCAGCTGTCTACTGATTGGGGCCTAAAAAGCTCATCCTATTCTCTTTGGGGAGTATAAAAGTTTGAGCATTTTTTTTTTTTTTTTAAAATTCTACAGTATCACGAACAGTTTATTGCAAAATCTTTTTATAAAAATAAAGTGCCTTGAGTGAGGAGTAAACTCTAAGAAGCATGCACAACACTTCAGTAAGTGTTATGTTAATGTCCAACAACAATGATCAATGCCTGTCATAGTACACATATATGGGCACTGTCTTTGTAAGCAGTAAACCTAGAAAACTTTAAATTTCATTCTTGAACAAAGTAAAAAAATTCAAAGCAAATCTGATAACAGGCATTATAGGTGATATTAATTAGAATGGCTTTATACTGATAAATAAAAAAATACAGATTGTGTGTGTGTGTATATATATTTTACACAGACATTAAAAAGTTCATTTTTAATGTGAGTGTACCCTTTTGAATGAGAGCAGCACTTGTATTAGTTAAATGTTATATATATATATATATATATATATATATATATATATATATATATTCACATAAACTGACAACAAAACAAAAAATAACTCATGGAAATATTATTAAAGTAGAATTCAATTCATTTCACACTATGAGATATCTATTAAATATATGCATTAATATTAAAAAGAAAAGAAGCTTATCTATAACAAAATCTTGGGGAAAATAATTTCCTAAATGAAAGTTGAGAGCAGCATTAAACTTGTGCAAGGTGGTCATATGGTTCTACAGAAGATGACTAACTTGCAGGAGGTTAACTTTGCAGATTTTTAGGGTAGAACTGACCCAAATGACATACTTCAGTTTATTATATTCCACTTTTCAGGATATAGTAATAAGAAATTATATCATAAATCCTTTTAATCATAATGATTCCATTATGGTTCAAAATAGTTTATTATAATGAAACTAATAATAGAGTCCAAATGAATATTCATATCATGCATGTATGTTGCTCAAACAACTAATGAATAGTAGTTTTATTTTGAATTATAAGGTTTGCGGTCTTGCTCCCTGGAAAAAGTGGTAATGGATAGAATGGTATTAGCAGCTCTAAAACTGGACATATCTAGTTTCAATAATAAAACTAAAAATGAAAACAAACCTGAGTTATGATGATCAGTAACATATATAAAACGTCAACAAAATGAAACGGTACACGCACATTAAAAAGTTCATTTTTAATGTGAGTGTACCCTTTTTAATGAGAGCAGCACTTGCATTAGTTAAATGTTATTTGCTGGCCTGGTTGATTGGGTGAATAGCATCTTCATTCTCCAACAGTGGTATGAATGTTTGTGAATATCATTAAGTGATGAAATAATTTTCATTTGATGTAAGACCACAACACTACTCTGATTCTTGGAAGCTTGAAGCAACTTGAAAACATTCCATGTTTTATATAGTTTCCAGAGCAGCATTCCTAAATTATCTAATATTTATCCTACCCATGTCACTAAAATGGACCACAAATTTCTAACCTTTTTGTGAGTGTGAATGATATTAAAATCTATGATTAAAAAAAAAAAACATAAAATGCCAATCAATCTAATGCTTTCTATTTAGAACCTTCCACAGCCTATAAAAATGTGGCATCTTTTTTCTGCTAAAAGTACTGCTTTTCATCTATTCAATTAGAATATTGTTATGTCTATGGAAGTGCAACATAAACATCCCAAATTCTTGATGCTGTCCACAAGAGGACAGATCACATAATCAATGATCCCTCCTCTCTATCTCTTAGTGACTCGCTTCAGACACTGTCTTACAGAGGGTCTTGTTTGTGCTTTATGTCTTTTCTACAGATACTTTCAAGGATATACTGTTTCACTTAACTTGCACCCATCATTTGTTTGATTTCTACAAGTCTGGTAAAATCCAAGCAGCAGCTGCCCAACATATTTTTCAATCCAATCCCAGACCTACTGAACCTGCTTCTCTTTCATTCCATCTTTCTCTGGAACAGCCTTCCTTGCAACATGCTCCCCAACTAACCCCCCTCTCCCAAGTTTTTTTTAAGAATGCTAACAAAGTGCCAATTCCTTCTTGTGTAACTCTTGCCTAAAACATGACAATAATGTGCAGTAGGTTCTGCATCAAATCTCTTCTGTGTGGGATTGAAATACAAAAATTCGAGACATTTTCATTAGAAGGTATGACTTAGTTAACAGATCATTCTGAAATCTTACAAATCAATATTCTGACCCCTCCTCTCATAATGTGAAGAGACTTCAATTGTTTAGATGATATGGCCACCCCAAAAACAGGAGTAAAAGTATGGGCATCTCATTAATAACAATGACAGCTACATGATGATGTGGCATATGCAAAAATAAAGAACTGTAACATTTGGATCTAGAACTTAAATTAAGTAATACTGAAAGAGATATATATGACAGTGATGAATAAAAAAAATATTACACTGAATACTGTGAACAACTGGAGAAAAGACATAAAATTTGAGAGAGAGAAAACAAAGACTCACTACTTCAAATGGCAAGGGTCAATTTTAAACTATTAATTTTCAATTGTCATAATTTATGAAGCGTTTCAAAACAATGTTTGACTATTAAGTCAATTTATACAGACTGAAGCTTTAAAAGACTAAGTGATAAATTTAGCCTTCATTCTCATTACATCCATTAAGTAATTAGAAATCTCAGCATTGTTCAATGTATGGAGTTTGGTTGTTGCAACTAAAGCTGCACAAATGGACCAATCACATTTGTAATGTTGTTAAAACAGATTAAAAAGCACATTCGTTTGACAATTATTTTCACAGGATTTATTTATTTATTTATTTTTTGTCAATGCCCTTGTGAAAACCGCATGACATTCAATTTTCAGTTTAAATCCTGTCTCAGATGCAAAGAATCTTTATAAAGGCTTTTCAACAAAGAACAATTTAGCTAACCTCATATTGAGATAATAGGACTTTTCCTACCAGAAACTTGGATTTTTGATCCTGCAAAGAAGACATATCAACTGGAGAATACACAAAATTAACAAATATAATATTAAGTCTCATAGCTATACTTCCTTAAATTCTAAAAAAAAAATAAAATAATAATAAAAAAAAAAGAATCTTGAGCCATATATGAACAACCAAACAGCAATATTTAAAAATTAGCAATGTTATAAAAATTAAATATCAATTTCCAAACCTGTGATAAAAGCATTATGAAATAGAAAGGAGGTTGAAGTAGTTTAGTCAAAAAAAAAAAAAAAAAAAGGGGGGGGGGACATCAAGTTTCTTGATATTCTTTTTATTCCAATAATTATTTTGTTCCTTACTCATTCAACTGTTATTTTTGGAGGAACGAAGAACAGTATCTCCAACCTGCTACACAACACCAATGGTTATAAGGATATATTATAGAACCAAAGCTATAAGGATATATTATAGAAACCCATGGTATGTTTAAAAAATATGTCAGATAGAGAGGGAGACACACAATTAGATCAGTGTTTTGTACTAACAGAAACAGAGAAGTGTGCAAATATTATAATTTGTTACAAATCTATCTTTCAAATATTCCAAAATCCATAAAGTGAAAATCTGACTCAATATTTCAAAACCCTCCCTGCCAAATAGCCTTTCCTTTTTGTATCTTGTGGAGGTAGATATATGCAAATAAGCTACAGCAATGCTAAATTTTGTTGGGTGAGATGCAAGCTTCTTTGAAACTACAACTTCTTAGTATTTTTACAAATCAGAAGTTTATATGTTAGGTAATTAGAGATGCTGTCATGCTGGCTTATTCCAGAATACAAGAGTTGACTTAATAAGTTCCATACAAACTTACTACATACCATTATATAGTACTTTTGTATTACCCCCGCAAAAAGCCATGACTCGCCAACAATTTCATTCTTACAGCATATAGCAAACTCCATCCCCATCACTCACTCACTCACTCACTCACACACACACACACACACACACACACACACACACACACACACACACACACACACAGACTACATGATCTTTTATAAGAAAACAAATGAAGTTATGCCTGCATTCATTCATTAATATATACATACATACAAATATATACATACATACACAGAACTGCAAATTAAAACAATGCTCAACAACTGAAAGTTCAGAGCAAATTATTTATGAAATCAGGGTATGTAACAAATATAGAGTGCATTCATAAATTCATTAGAATCCTCTCTTTGAAAAATATCCCTTTTACAAGTTAAAAGATAGCTTTTTTATTGACTATTTCATCTGATTCAGTCTTTTTGCATATGTATATAAACTACATGCTGGACTAAAAAATGAAAGTTTTCTCCCCCTCCCCCCATCAAATGACTAACATAATAGGTTTTCTTAAATTACTTACGTTAGTAATGGTAGAAAGAAATCAGCAATGAAGGAAACAAATACTCAGACTAAAATATACTTCTTTTTTGTTGTTTTCTGATGCACAAATTTTTGCTCATAATAAAAATTTGAGTTTACAGCAGAAAATATTTCTTAACTGTTATTAATTTATTTTTGACATGACTGTTTTTATAATCTCCACAAGATATCTAACTGCCAGAACAAATAATATTTGTTGGTAGAATTAATTTTCAGTTCACAAGTAATTGAAAATTAATTGCATTGAACTGGGTTACATGTTCTTTCCTGAAAAACATCACAAAAACTGAGAAAAAAATTTCTATTTAATGTACAACCTATTTTATACTTTGCTAAATTCAGTACTCTAAGAGCACTTCTGCAGTGTAAATGTTACCCAAAAAGCATGTCATATTTCATGTACAAAAAATACTTTTGAAAGAAACTTTTGCAGTTTCATTCAATATAATGTGAATGAAACTAATTACAGTACTGAATACTTATTAATAATAATCAAAAAGAAATTTCCAGTCCAGCTGTATTAAGAATAAAAGGAGCAGAAAATTTTATGCATGTGTACATAAATTTGCAGTCCCAGCCTGCAAAAATAACAATTTCTGCACACATAAAACTTTAAAATATTCTATACAAGTACATAGCTTTATTTCGTGCATAGTTTAAAATGTAAGTGAAATAAGCTAGCTCTTTTCTATGTAACTGAGTTTATACCTTAAACTTGTTTTTTTGTTGTTCACTGAATTGCTCGATGTACAGATGGCAGGATTTCACATAATATGTGTAAAGGTTTTGAAGCTTCTTTTAACAGACAAATGTTTATCTAAGAAATAAACACAATAAATGTTTATTTTATAAACACAGTAAATGAATATTACCTTGTTATATTCATTCCAGGGCATCAGAAATGACCAAGAATAAAAATTATTCTTTGGCTTTACAAAAATTGCACTTCATTATGCATTAACAAATTATTATTATTTTTTCATATTGTACCTTTAATACTTTTAAGCACTTACTCAGCATCATTAAAGATGCAATATAATTAACTATAAATAAAGATGAAACATAATTAACCATTTAAATAAACAGTGATTGTCATTAATTAAAAAATTCACCTCTCAGCCAACAAAACTCAAACTTCCAATGATTTGATAGGATATAATAACCAGATTAAATAATTAGCAATAATATCTTCTAATCAACACCTCCAAATGATTCTGAACCTTCAATAGCTTTAATTAATTTCTCTCTCAGCTCTTGATAACTTTCATAGGGTGGCAAGTCAAGCCTATTGAAGCTGTATAAAGAAAAATGTATGATATTAATATTTGAATCAGCATAATTTTAAAATATAACAATTCCATTCATCTACCATTACTTTGTAAGCTAATTTTTATGCAGAAGTAAAAGGGGAGAGAGGAGGGGTTTTATTTCATTAAAACTTTTTAATTGAATGGTCTTTTCACTCATTTCAGTAATATATATACGAAGGGTGCAGGGGAAAAACAACTTCAGCCCATGATATTGACTTCCGAAAAAAACGTAATTAAATTTTCCTTGTTGTCAAAATGCAAGTAAACATAGCATAACAAAATAAAAAAATAATAGATATGGTACATTCATGTATATTAAGCATAATTAATTTAAATAGTACTTAAAAATTAAAAAAACAAATGGCAAATAATAGCCTGAAGGCCAAATTAGACTGAAGTTGTTTTCCCCCTGTACCCTTCATATATATATATATATACAGGGTGTTCGGGATAAATTTGACAGTTTCGTAAGGAAAAAGAAAATCTTCTTTGTATCTATTAAATTTAATGAATTGACAAAAAACATTACAGGCAGAGTTAATTACAATACTATCAACAAGATTTACTCAAAATAACCACCATTAGCATCGATCACAGCTTCAATTCTGCTTCGGAACCTCGAACAAGCTGATGCTACAGTCTCCCTGGGAAGGGCCGCAAAAACTGTTTTAATTTTATCCATTAACTGGGCTTTTGTATTACTGGAAGTGCGATTGGTGTCTTTTTCAACTGCGCCCCATACAAAATAATCCATGGGGTTAAGGTCTGGGGAGTTTGGAGGCCAAACATTTGGACTGGTGAAGTCGTAGAAATTTTCAGACAACCATTTTTGACTTTTCCCAGAGGTGTGGCAAGGGGCCGAATCCTGCTGCCATACATACGGCCTACCATTGGCTACCCTTGTTATCCAGGGCTTGACTACAGTTAGCAACTCCACGAACAAAGCCCGAATTCCAATGCCAGGGTTCTTCAACACCTGTTCCTGCAGATTTGCGAGGAATTCTGCTGTACGAACGCAATCAGATCGTCTGCTAGGGATCTTTCTTCTTGCTACATCCTCGTAGTCACCATTGCAAGTCTCTAGTTCATGCCTGATTGTTTTTACTGTATTCAGGGAGCATTGGGCAGCAGTCGTAATATCCTTATTTTGATGGCGGGCACGAATCATCATGATACAAGTTATTCCCTTCCATGATTCAGGTGGGTTCCAGCTATCCATCCTTTCTGACATCTTGTATATGAATGAAGAAGGGTCCAAACTTTTAAATGAAGAGAAGTGTATGTTAATACATGTAACTTACGGAAAAATATAATTAATTATAAATATGTCAAATTTATCCCGAACACCCTGTATATATATAGGAAAATATATTTACTATATTTAAACATTTTTTCTTCTACTATATATAATTAATTTAACTTCAGTATAATTAACCAATTAAATAAAGAGTGACTACCCAGACCACTTTCGACCTTTATTGAGGTCTCGTCAGTGGGAGCCAGACACGGAGGTGGTGATACTAAGGTGGAAGTAATGGAGAAGTCATATTTATATAAGGTGATATAATAATAAGGTGAGACACCTTTTGGCAACTCATATAGGTAAATATGACTTCTCCATTACTTCCATCTTAGTATCACCACCTCCGTTTCTGGCTCCCACTGACGAGACTTCAATAAAGGTCGAAACCGGTCTGGGTAGTGGCCCTTCACTTAATGCTGTGCATTAAGTGAAGGGCCACTACCCAGACCGGTTTCGACCTTTATTGAAGTCTCAATAAAGATTGAGATAAAGTTTATTGAGACTTCAATAAAGAAGTCTCAATAAACATGTCTGCAAGGAGATGTGATTTGCATTATGGGAGATACTAAGACAAGAGATGAGAGCTTAGTCCACCTTTACCACGAGTTGCCTCCGTCCTGAAGGTACTTCAGGTGCAAACTTTGTTTGCTTACACTTGGATAAAAGATTAAACTAAATTTATTATATGATAATCTTCTTGAAATGGGGAACTGGACAATGAGATGTATCTGTGCCCACAGAAGATTATACTAAGGCAGTTGTGGAAGAATTATTTTGAGGCTTTAGAGAAAGCAATGACACAATGAAAAAGGAAAAGTTGGTCCTTGTTGGGAATCTAAATAGCAGAATAGGAAATGATTGTCAGACATACAAAAATATTTTGGGAAAACTTGAAGAAAAGAGCAAAGCTAATAATAAAGGCAAATACCTGTTGAATTTCTGCTAAGGACATGGGCTAGTTATTACATTAAAAAAATGTGCACAAATTCACATCTCCATGTAAATGGAGAGGAAAGGAAGAAAAAATGACACAATGACTATGACTCATTGACTATGTTATTGTTGATAGTGATGTTCTCCCACTGGTGCAGGACACTAGAGTGTGCAGAGGATTTGAAAACTGAAGTGATTACCAATTAGTACTGAGCAGGATAAAATTGAGTTTCATGTTGAAAAGAAGAGCATGTTAGAAAGTTTCAAAGTGAATAAAAGATGAGCAGCTCTCAGATGTGAACTATAGACTAAAATACACAAACATTATTCAGAAATAAATGAAAGAGTTTGAGAACAGGAACCAAACCTTGGAGATTCAGTGGCAAGCCCTGAAGAAAACATTGATTGATTCAGACATAGAGGTATGTGGTGAGGTTGTCTGCAAAGACAGAAAAATCAGAACACCATGGTGAACACACGAAGTTAAAGAGACAGTGAAGGAAAAGAAAAAAACACATTGCAAGTTGCTGGCAAATAAGTCCGATTGCACTTTTAGAGAATACAGAGACGAATGTAAGAAACTAAACAGTGTGTAAAACTAGCTAAACAAAAGTCATGGGAAAACGTTAGTAAGAACATAGAAAATAAATATCAGGAAAGTGATAAAATATTGTGGAGGCTATTGAAAAAGTTCAGAAATGGAGGAAAGAGTGCTGCAAAAGGAATTAGAGATGATAAAGGTGACATGAAAACTGTAGAATAAGATATCCTTGATGTATGGAGCAATTACTTCGAAAAATTGCTAACAAAACAATCAGTGACAGTATAGTAGTAAAAAAACATTCAACAGGAATGCATATCCATACTTGAAGTCTAAAAAGCAATCAAAAGCCTGAAATGTTTAAAGGCAGCTGGAGTAGATGATATATGACTAGAAATGCTCAAATATGGAGGTATAAAAGTCTTATAATGGTTGCACTGCACATAATTCAGAAGGCCTGGACAGAGGGACGAGAGCACTATTCCAGATGACTGGAATAGTGCTCTCACAGTACCCATTTATAAAGAGACATAAAACTGAATGTGAGAATTACAGAGGTATTTCCCTACTTGAGTGCTCCTGGTAAGATTTATGCAAGTATACCTGAGAAATGGTAAAGAAGGACTGTTGAAGGGAAGCATGGTGAAGAACAAGCTGGATTCAGACCAAATAGAAGCTGTCAGAATCACATTTTCACTTTACAACAAATAGTTGAGAAATCAAAGATCATCTGTATTTAAGTTTTGTAGTCCTGCCAAAGGCATATGACAAGATTTCTAGAGAAAAGCTATCCAAAACACTCCAGTCATATGGTGTCAATGGGACATTATATCAAGCAGTACTTAGTCTTTATTTGAGTTATAAATCAGCAGTTAGAATTGAAGGAAGCAAGGGAAGATGGTATGTTAAATCTGGTGTCAGAGAAGGATGTAGATTATCCCTTGTTATTTATCATCTATATGAATCACATTATGAAAGAAAGTGGCATTAAAACTTGAGATGTTAATCTCAGCTCCTTACTTTATGCAGATGTTATACTTTGAAATAAATCTGGTATAAATCTGCAAGCTTCCCTGACTAAATTGAATAACTGTTGTAATAGATTTGGTACAAAGGTCAGCAATAACAAGCCAAAGACAATGAAAATAGGCAGAAGCATTGAAAATATCAATAGCATGGTGTCCAAACCAATTTTAACTTATGGATCTGAGAGCTGGTTTAAAAATAAAACACTTTACCAAAGACTAGAGACCACAGATATGAGAGTCCTGAGAAAGATTAGGGGCATGAACATATGGCATTGGTGGCAATATCATATTAAACAGGAGGATATTAGGAAAGAACTTGACATTGTTAGCATCCAGGAATATGTTAGCAGTGTGTTCAGACAATTCATTTCAAAAGAAAGTTCATTGCAATATGAAATCCTATTTCATGTTATTTCCATATATGGGAAAAAAATTATATTTTATGCATTATTTCGATTATATAGTTCTGAAATTTTTTATTCCATATAAAGTTATAAATATTCCTTCTTAGATATTACAGGATCTGTAAATGGAATATTAATTTTTACAAAACTGGGATAGGGTGGTTAAGGAGAAAGGACACTATATTTAAAAATATTTAGGGATAATAGTTATTTCTGACTAATATAGTTAACTATTTACATATTCCTATTAAGTATTCTATTCTATTAACCATTCACTATTTTTCTGTTCTGTACATTTAGACATCCATCCAGTGTGATATATTTTTTATGTTAACAAATTCAGGTGGTGTTGTGCTTCAGTTATTGAATACGCGTGTATTTTGAAAATCACTGCACTTTTCCTGCAAGAAATCTTGTACACTGCTATCGTTTGCATAGCTAGTTTTTATTTTTTATTTATTTAAATGTTGGGCCGATACAAGAGAGGTTGGCTGATCAATCTATGGTACGTTAGTACTCTATATGGGTAATGATATTTGATTTAAAAGTCTGTATATTGTATTCCTTGTGAAGTATGTCAGGGGAAGACTATTCCACAGTACAGCAGTAGCAGGGATGAAGGAGGTCACAGTACACCTTGAAACCCACTTGTTCTGTGGGTTTCAAGATATACTATGAAAGGATGTTGGGTGGTCCCCCCCACCCCCATATGTGAGAACAGTATTCAATGGTTGGGCAAATTTGTGATTTGCATAAGATTAACAGCTGTTTAGAGGTGAAGTAATGTCTTCAGCGAAAGAGAAATCCTAGTTTTTTGGAAGCTGAGGATACAATGGTTTGAGATCACAGGTGCAATTTTGAGTTATTATATTAAAGGAAATGATAATAAAATTACGTAAATGCTATCATAATGATGTAAATCAGCATAAGCTAAATTGTGATCTCTTCAATACTATTCTTTATCTTTTCCTCCAATACTAGTATTTTATGACACTAAGAAATTTTAAATTTAGTCTTCTTTACTGGAAAATAAAAAAATAAAATAATATATATATATATATTATAGTATATATATATATATATATATATATATGGATGCTCCCAAAGTGAAATATAATTAATGACTTCTCTTGTAAACCATACAAAAGTAAACTGTAATCAGAAATATCATGTCAGTAACAACCAACTAGATAGTGTACATTCTCCCACTGATGAGCTGTGGATGCGAAACTCCCAATAGGCATGGATGTTTGAAATTGTTATTAGGTGAGAGTTGAATTTCTGAAAATACTAGCATTGGAAGAAAAGGTAAAGACTAGAATTTGACTAGTATAACACTAGTAGGTGCATATGGCAATTTAACTTATGCTGGTTTACATCATGATAGCATTTATATAATTTTATTATCATTTTCTTTAATATAATTACTCAAAAGTGCATCTATTTTCTTAAACTAGCTCTGTAAACGATAACAGTGTACAACATATCTTTCTTATGTAGGAAAAGTGGAGTCATTTTCAAAATACACATGTATTCAATAAACACCTCATCTTCTGAATTAATTCAGATAAAATGTATGTATGTGTGTGTGTGTGTGTATATATATATATATATATATATATATATATCACATCACATCAGGATGGGTGTTTACATGTGCAGAAAAATAGTGAAAATATTTGCAGAATAAACCATCTTTCTCCCTAAACCGCCCTGTTCCAATTTTGTAAATATTAATATTCCATCAGCAGAACCTGTAGTATCTAAGTAAGAAAGAATATTTACAACTTTTTAAGACAAACAGAAATTAGGAAACTTACCGATCAATAAAATATTACTTTCACTGTATAAGAATAAAAATATTATGAAAATCTAAATAAATAATACATAAAAAAAAAACTATATTTTGTGAAATTTATCTTGCACTGCATTTACTTTTCATATATCAAAGTATCACAGTAACAAAGCAATATCATTTCAATTTTCAGTGAAATTTTTCCATGATGAATTTTCCAAGGAATGAATTGTCTGTGAACCGCTAATCTCAGGTGGTATGGTCACTTAAATAGAATGGGAGAGGAAAGGTTAGCTAAACAAGTGTTCTTTTTCAGGATGGCAGGAAAAAGACACAGAGGAAGACCAAGATGTAGGTGGATTGATACAATAAAAAGTGCCTTAGAAGATAGAAATGTAAGATCTGATAATGTTTGAGCTTGACAGGTAACAGATTGATTTGGAGGAAAATTGTTGATAGGAAGTTAGTAATGATGTAAGTTTTTCATGTAGTACTATCGTAACATCCTGGTACACCCCTTGAGGGTATATGTCAAGAATTTGATGATGATGAGCAGATTTTCCAAATGAAAAGATATTTTAAGTTAATGCTTATAAAAAAATAAAAAATAAATACCCCCCCCCCCCCAGAATATGACAACAATTTACAGGAGAAAAGTCTACAAATAATAATAATGCAAAAAAAATTCACCATATAATTTATAGTACACTGCATAATAAAGTGTATGGTGGAGAGGTAAATAAAGAGTGCTTTGGATTTTCCAATCAGCATATATAATATAAATGCAACATATTACCTTAAGACTGTTCTTACTGGCTGGTGCTAATTCTTTAAAAGTTAAATACAGGTTACCAACTTTATAATAAAGTGACTATCTGGATTATCCCAGGTTACCCTACCACCTCTAAATGATCATTTGTATACTAATGAAATTCAAAATATTAGACAAAATATTTTAGTCATATTTATATTTAATGAGATATAACAGAAGCTACACTACTTTTGAAATCATATAATTTTGATGCTAGTTTATCAGTCTTATCAGTAATTTCTTCCATTCAGAAGTTTTGGATTTTAAGAGCAAGTCATGAATTTCTAACAGAAAATTTTCTGAAAGTGTATTTTTATCATATTTATTATCCTCGAGGAATTTAGGAATACAGTAATGGATTGATAGTCTTTGTAGTTTGAATCTGGCCAGATTATTGGAATCAGTGAAATATGGTTAACAGTCCTAATGGGAATAAAGGTAGAAAGGTTAAATTCATTTCAGCAGAATAGGGAAGATAAACAAGGTAGGAAAGTAATGATTATGTAGACTTTCAACCAATAAGTATAAAATAAAGAAAAAGGAAATACACTGGGTTTATTTGGTCATAACAATATACAAATGAAAATTGACTAAATTAAGGGGATAAAAATTGGCTTTTGGTTATATACATATAAATAAATATAAATATATATAAATTTATATAAATACATATAAATTTATGAAAATTGACTAGTTTTGCCACTAATACTTGTGGTTTCTTCTGGGTTAGGATGAACAAAAAAATACAATAAAAGGTAACATGATCTGTACCATTACTAAAATATATAAAACATGTAGGAACTGTTACAAGATAAGTTGAAACAAAAACCATGTGGAACGTGGGAGCTGGCATGAGTTAGCTATTAATCAGCATTGTGCAAAGACAGTTGGCTAAAAAGTTGAAGTCTGGCATGTGGAAAGACCTAACGAGCAAATGGATCACTCATTACCCTTACTTTGCATTTTATCTGCCATTAATTAACGATAAAATAATAATTTATACGGTTTAAAATTCACAGTGAAATACCATCACACATACACAAACACACACACAGAGAGAGAGAGAGAGAGAGAGAGAGAGAGAGAGAGAGAGAGATATGCAGTGAACAATAAAAAAAAACTGTTTATCAGTTGATTTATGAGAGCATCATGTTGCTAATACTGCTGTATGAGTGAATGCAGTGTCACATAAATTGAACAGCATTGCATTAATGGATCATCATAAAACATAGCATCATAAGACATTACTGTACTACTACTACTATTACTGTACTTTTCTGTGAATATCACAATCATTTCAGACATCTGGGACCTTAGTGCAGTGCAATTCACTTTTAAATTGTTCTGATAAAAATGCATCAAGTGCTTGAATAGGATAAATACATGTATATCCAAACAAAGGCATTATAGAATAAATCTGTAGCTGCTACAGCTTGAGTGAAAATATCCTATGTTTTACTTTTGAATTAAAAGATTTGTGATGAAGAGCTGCAATTTATTTATTTATTTTTTACTCTGAAATTTTTTCTATTGACAACAAACAAGTTGATAACAAATTCTCAACACTGTAATTTTAATTCTCATGCAATGTCAGTTGCTAAAGATATCTTTTTCAATGCTGTCACCCTTTCTTTATGATAATCCCATACACAAGAAGTTGTTCAAATTAAAGCACATTAGTATACGGTCTTTGGGAAGGCTCTCTCGTAGGAATATGAACAGGTACACAGCAATATCAATGTTCCCGTTTTTATGGTTTTAAAGTGGTTCTAACTCCTGTTTTTAATTTAACAGTGTTGCAAAGTAATTCTATCTGTCATGCTGAGTGATATAAAATTCATTGAAATTGAATAAGTAGAATCCAAATTTTGAGTGCTGAAAATTGAGTGCACCATGGTCACCAATGAGCAAAGAAAAAAGGATATTGCCATCTTTACAGTCACGCTACAATTGTTCAAGGGAAAGGTGAGTCATAAAGTGCAACCAGTGCCTGAAGGATCTATCGTCTGACAGAAATCATATAGCCTGTAGGAAATGCCTTGGGAATCTTCACTTTACATGTCCCAGGCTTTCAGAAACAACCTGACAATGTAAATCCAGTGCAAAAAGCGAGGAATAAGTGCCTGTACTGCAGGGCGAACAAAGAAATGCTGCCACATAATGATGCAGCCAATTATGCCGGAGGTAAAATCAGACAATGAAGTGAACAGGCAAAAAACATACAGGTGAGTCCTATAATTTGAATTCTCTAAATATACTACCTAGAAAATGGTTTAAGGACTATAAAAGTCAGTTTAACAGATCTTGTCCAGAACTTTTTGATAAACAGAATGCCCACTTCAAAGCCAGCATAGAAAACCTTACACTCCAACATACTGACATAATGGTCAGCTTTGACGTCTCCTCCTTATTCACAAATGTCCCACTCAAGGAAACTTTAGAGCTAATCCAAGCTAAATTTTCTCCTGATATCTCAGCCCTATTTCAGTTCACAATGAACTCACGCTATTTTGTTTGGCAGGCAAAATTCTACAAACAAATAGAGGGGACAGCCATGGGTTCACCACTCTCTCCCACCCATGGCCAATTTCTTTATGGAGACCTTTGAAGAAAAAGCCTTAGTCTCTGCCCCACAAAAACCAACTATATGGCTCTGCTACGTTGATGATGTGTTCGCTATTTGGCCACATGGCTCTGAAATACTCCTCTCCTTCCTTACACACTTAAACAACCAACACTCCAGAATCAAGTTCACCCTGGAAAAAGAGGAAAACAACTGCCTCCCTTTCTTAGACACACTAGTCACCTGCCAGCCTGATGGAACCTGGGTTTTCTCAGTTTATAGAAAACCCACACATACAGGCAGATACATTCACCAACAATCCCCCCCCCCTCACAACAATATAGAGTGGTGAAAACACTATACAACAGGGCTAAACTAATCTGTTCTAACGACATGGCCCTAAACACTGAACTAAATCACATCCTCAACATTTTCTGCAGCCAATGGCTACCCCCCCAAAAAATATTAAAACCTACAAACCACAGCCCCCCTCTTCCCCTCCACAACAAAGATTACTCTAAATCCTTCACCATTCCCTACATCCGAGGCACCTCAGAAAAAATTACAAAAATTTAAAAAAAAACATGACCTCACCTCCTGTTACAGGTCTTACAGAAAATTGGCATCCCTTATCCGCTCCACCAAAGACCAACCACTTCCCCCTAGACCTACCTGGTGTATACCAGGTCCCTTGCAGTTGTAAACTGTCGTACTTTGGCCAAACAGGCAGGACAGCGAATATCAGAATTTCTGAACACAAGGACTACATCCGGTTTCACAAGTACAGCCATTCTGGTCTTGCAGACCATGCTCTGGATACATGCCACAGAATACGGTGGAAGAAAGCTACAGTAATACACCGTAGCAAATACAAATTAGAAAGACTATTTATGGAATCAGCCTCAGCCCTAAGAAACTCCCCAAACCTCAACAAATTTGGTTGTATGCGACTGCCCCATATTTGGGAGGCATACATCAGCAGACCTTCAGCCCAACTGCCAAGAACACCTACTTAGCCGCTAGAGGGCACCATCAGGACTTCTAGGAGAATGATAGCTTCATATCTTCATTCTCAGTTACTGTGTTGTAGTGCCTGTGTGCATGTACCTTTTTTGTAAGTTCCTTTTGAAAATGGCAACGCGACGTTGCCGAAATATCGGAGATATTTATTAAAGTATAATTTAATTTATATTCGAATTCTACGTTGTTCAATTCCCTAAGTGATTTAGAAAAGAAATAACAAAAAAATTTAGCAAATATGAAGACTTTGTTAAATATAATAATTTAGCAGTGGAAGAAGTCTTGCAAATGGTAGAAGACATCAAAATTAGTGTTAACATACTAACTGACAGGCAACATAATTTGATAAAAGAGACAACAGAACTCCTTCAAGAACTTAATTCCCTAAAACTACGATATGAACTTTTAAATCAGCAACAATATAAAGAGCTTGTCATAAATGGTCTTCTTGAAACTGCACCTACAGAAAATCTCAGAGACATAGTCTTAAAGTTAGGCCATGTAATTGATACCCCCCCCCCACATACAGCATAACATTCAGACCATAAATTGCATTTCCAGGAAGAGCAAAAAACAAGGCTTGCCACTACCCGCACCAGTCATAGTTCGTCTTACAAGCAAATCCACAAGAGACGATCTCATAAAAGCCAGCAGACTGAAAAAACTAGTTGCCAAGGTCTTGAACGAATCCTATCTGAGCATTCAACACCATTCAACCAGAATCTGTTGTACCAAGCAAGAAAAGCAAAAACAGAAAAAAAAATACCAATTTTTGTGGATCAGAGATGCCAAGATATTCTCGAGGAAGTCAAAAACTTCAAAGATGATACAAATCAAAAGCCCGCGAGACATAGATAGGCTGCCACAGTGAAAACAAAAGACTCCTAATTAGAACAAAAAGAAGACCTCACCACAATAAAAAAATGTAATAACACCAGAATATATCAGCAATTGTACTTTTGACTCACTCGATGCATAGAAGCAACCCACATTTCAAACAAAAGGACTCTCCATCCAGCATATTAACATCAGAAGCATCCAATAACATTGGTTAATGTTACAGGCCTACCTGAAGAATTACACCAGTGCTATTGATATATTTATTGGTCCTAACAGAAGTATCCGTTACTAATGATGAAGCAACTGCCTTCCAAATTACAGGCTTTCAACAACATAGATCCTGCCACCAAACAAAAAAAAAAGGGTGGGGGGAATATTAATACTTATCAAACATAAATTAATAGCAAAAGAAACTGTTTATCAGTTTGAACATGCTGAAATCCTTTGCATGGAAATCACTAATGCTACCAATCGACAGCACCTTCAAATACTAAATGCTATTTAACTTTAATACTAAATGCTATTTACAGGCTACGAAACTTAAACGTGATAAAATTCTTGCACGAACTCAGTTGCTAGCTTTCATGCCAAGAATTATGCTCAACTGAATACCCAATGATAATTGGTGATATAAACATAAATATTGCAAACGAAAACCATAACAACACTGTACAATACCTAGATACTCTATCTATGTATAACCTAATACCAACCATAACATCGTGTACTAGAGAAGAAATAGTCAGAAATGCTATTGCTGCTTCTTGCTTAGATCATATAAACATATGGGCATCACTGAATAGTTACATTGCAGCAGTCATAAAGTGCAAAGTGGCAAACCATTACTTCACAGCTCTAAACCTGCACACTAAGACAATGAGCCGCATATGAAAAGCAACACAAAACAATAACAGATGAAGAACTGTCAACCAACGAAATAAGAAAAATCAGCTGGAAACACATGGCATCACCAGACTCAACAGATACTTTATACAACATTAAATTCTCGCTGGTTGAAATATATAAGAAAGCTGCAAAGAAATGTCAGAATTCATTCAAAAACAAGCTAAAATCCTTGGATAACACCAAACATAATCCTAGATATATGCAGAAAGGACATCCTATGGAAACAATTAAAGTGATATACAAATAATGCAGCTTTAACAACTGAATATAACAAGGAATCGCCTAACAATGCAAAAAGAAACTACTACAGAGACAAATTAACCTCCGCAGAAAATAAGATGAAACAAACCTGGCATCTGATCAATGAGATGCTAAATTGTGCTTCCAATACCACCGCCTCTGAAACCATAAAACACAGCTTCATGAAAGACGCTAAATCTAGCAAATGATTTTAACCAATATTTTGTAGAATCCATCCAAGAACTACACAGAAATATCTCTCCAATCACAAAACGTGATCCTCCACTTGGACATACCTATCAAAGGCATACGCAGATGAAACAGCTATAATATCCATCCATAATAATGCAAGCAAACAGACATTATGGTTCCCAACCATAAAAGAAGCAGAACCTCTCTCTGTGATACAACAAATCAAACCAAACAATAGGAACATACATCGTAATTAATTGGTACCTATAGGTTCTGAGATTCCTGGAATGTAGGGGATTGGAACTCTGCGGACTGTTGAAGAAACCTTAGTTATTGGAACATAAGATTCAATTATCTGTTGGATGTTCCAATACCTATAGTTTCTTTCAACAGTCCGCAGAGTTCCAATCCCTTACATTCCAGGAATCTCAGAACCTATAGGTAGAATTTTGAAAAAGTACCAATTGATTTCCACGTATGTTCCTATCAACAACATTTTCTCTTTATTGCTTTCTACAAAGGATAAACTGTCATCTCTATCTTTGGCTGGCATTTACCAAATACCATGTGAATGCGATGTTTCTTATTTTGGACAAACTGGCCGTTCTGTGGAAAAAAGAATTAAAGAACATCAATATTATATTGAATACAGCAAACCTCAGAAGTCTGGTCTAGCACAACACAGTATTAACACTACTCATAATAGTCTGAAGCAAAAGTGTTGTCTGTATCCCTTGAAATGGATAAAATTGGGTATCGTGCGGTTATAAAATTCCAAAAGAAATTCATTCGAAGTTCATAAAAGTTTATGGTCGCTCTTCTCCGTCGTTTTTGACTATTAAGAAATGGGCTGCCGAGTTTAAATGTGGCCATACCAGTCTTGAAGATGATCCACATGAAGGACATCCAAAAATTTAACACCACCAGAAGTCATTGATCTAGTGCATGATATGGTACTGGATGACCGGTGAGTTAAAGTGTGCAAAATTGCTGAGACTATAGGCATTTCAAAAGAACGCGTAAAATAAATTTTGCATGAAGAACTGCATATGAAAAAGCTTTGTGCAAGATGGGTGTCACGCTTGCTCACAGCAGATCAAAAATGAACTTGCATGAAAATCTCTGAACAGTGTTTGGAGTGTTTTAACAAGAATAAAACTGATTTTGTGCATTGATTTATTACTATGGATAAGACTTGGATTCACCATTACACCAGAATCCAAACAACAGTCAAAACAGTGGATAGAAGCCGGTTGTTCAGCGCCAAAGAAGACAAAGTCAGTTCAATCAGCAGGAAAGGTCATGGCATCGGTATTTTGGGATGTTAAAGGCATTTTGTTTATTAATTATCTTGAAAAGGTAAAACAATAACTGGGGAATATTATT
The DNA here is from genome assembly GCF_054136105.1 of Typopeltis vanoorti. Classification (NCBI taxonomy): domain Eukaryota; kingdom Metazoa; phylum Arthropoda; class Arachnida; order Uropygi; family Thelyphonidae; genus Typopeltis; species Typopeltis vanoorti. Next base: position 27,860,241 of record NC_143555.1, on the reverse strand, counting down.
CCGATCTTTTAACCAGACTAGATGAAAAAATTTGTGAGAAAAGACCCGGTTTGCAGAAGAAAAAAATCATCTTTCATCAGGACAATGCACCTGCCCACAAGGTGTTTTGGCAATGGAAAAATTAAGGGATCTGCACTATGAATTGTTGGAACATCCACCCTATTTCAAAGCTCCCTCTGACTTCTATCGCTTCTCAAAACTAAAACTCTTCCTCGCTGGTCAGCGTTTTTCTTTGAATCAAGAGGTGATTGCAGCTGTAGAGGGGTATTTTGCAGATCTTACTGAGAACCACTACAGGGATGGGATAATGGTACTGGAGCATCGCTGGAATAAATGTATTAGTCTTAAGGGTGATCATGTTGAAAAATAAAAATAATTTTGAAATTATAAATTCGTTTTTTCATTGTTATGCCGGGAACCTTTCAGACCACCCTTATATAAACTCTCTCTCTTTTAGCCAATCTCCCCATGGCTGAGGATTTGTGACCCAATGTATTAGTTTCTCCATTTGTCAATATCTTCTGCATTTTTCTACCTGCATCCTCCAACCTTAGTCCAGTAAGAGCAGGAATTTGATCTAGTGATCTCACAATAGCCTTTTCTACTTCAAGCTCCTGGTATCCTGCCCTGCAAAGAGTTTTTCAATGTTCTATCCCTTTCTCCTTGATGTGTGTCCAAAATATCTGAGGATTCTTCTCTCTCTATCATGTTGCTTCAGTTCAAGATTTAATTGATCTTGATGCTCAGTTTTCTTCTTATCTCTGTCCAAGGAAACTTGAAGCATTCTTTTCTAGATCCACATTTCAAAAGCACTGATGTTTTTCTTAACTGCCTTGTTGAATTTCCAAGACTCTGAGCCATAAAAATCCACAGAGAAGACCAAGTGTAATCCATCTTCTTACTTCTTCCATATAACTCCCATTGGCAGAAAACAGTGAGAACAGACAGATTTCTTCAGATAAAATCTATGATAATAAACAGTTCTGAAGTATTTCTATTATGATGCTCATCTAGGATTATTAGCTTTGTTTCACTGACACTGGTCTTGAGTCCACATGTCAAACCATGCCATTCTATCCTTCCGAGGAGTTTAATTCATGTCCTTTTCATTTTTTGTTATTAGTACTAATGCCGTCAGCACATTCTTGAGCAACCTATCAATATGCCTCTATTCCAGTCATCCCAAGATTTCTCGATGATTTTCTTACCATAGAGATTGAAGAGTATAGGAGATAGTACACAACCTTGCTTTACTCCTTTTTGTATACAGAACTAATCTGATAATGCATTATTAATCTTCCATCTCATGAATGAAAAAATTTTGTGCTAATGTAATATTTCTCATATTAATATTGCCCTTTTTTTGTCCAAACTGTAAGACTGCAAGCACTAAATTAATTTGTTAAATCTGCATAGCTACAAAAATCCACCACTGTTTGCATGAGTTCAAGTGACTGTACTGTCTAGACAGCAGATACTAAGCAAATATGCCTCTGCAACTAGCTGACAACAGTATCAGTCTGCTGTTGTCAGACTGATCCTACACAGCAAAGGCTAAAATGAACTAATTAGAGTGAATTAAGTGGGAATGGATAAGAGTACTATTGGAGTGAAGACAATGTAAGTATTACTAAATCAAATAAGTGCCAAGTGTGATTTATCATATAATTCGTTTTTATAATAAGTTCAAAAATTAGTGACTGTATATTAGAAATTCTAAAAGGATTACTAGGTATGTGTGCTCCCTTTGTGATTGATGCATGCACCACAGCTTAGATGGAACAATGTGTGTCATCAAATTCTTATTACAGTGTAGTTATTGCTGTAAAATTGACTCATTAAATGGATAAAATGTTGGGGAAAGCCAGCCATTATTTCTCACATCAATTTCCAATTTATTCAGTCGAAGGCTATTGTGTAGTCAATGAAGTGTCTGAGAGTTGAGATCTGGTCTATGGTACCTCTTCCCTTCACAAATCCAGCCTGTTCTAAAGAGATTTATTATCATTACAACGAGTATCTCCATGAAGTCGGCAGACTCAATGACATAATACCTATCATACCTCTCCTTTAACACATTCACAGACGAAGCACTTACAACTGCCTCTGGAAATGCATTTCACCCATTCACCATCCTCCAAGCAAAAATTCTAGTCCTTAACACCCTTGTTAACCACACTCTTGCATAATTTCAAAGGGTGCCCTCTCATTCTCTCCCCCTCCTGCACTGTATTGAAAAAAGTGATCAGTGTCAATCCTATAAAAACCCTTTAATAACTTATATGCTTCTACCTTATCTCCTGTCTTATGCCTATCAGCTAGTATTTTGGTCCACAGATCTTCAATCTATTCTCATAGGAAGCATTCCACAGACCTGCCACAATCTTTGTCACTTGTCTCTGGATCCTCTTCATCATTTCATCAGTACCAAGAAATCCAGGTAACTAGATCTGTGCAGAACAGTCCAGATGTGGCCTTATTAATGCCTTAAAAAGTGGAACAATAACTTCCTTATCCCTACTTTTCAGTGCGTTCTTCAATAACCATGTAATTTATTATTATTATTAAGAGATTGCCAGGGAGTCAGGGACTCATCAAGGGAGGCCACAAACTACACGCACCAGCTATCATACTTATTCTTGAATTCATTTGCACTGCTTGCACTCACAACATCCAATGACAATCCATTACAACCATACACCACCCGGTGAGAGAAAAATCTAGCCCTCATTCCCTTTTTGGCGGCATTCATTCTCAGCTTCCATTTGATGTGCTGTTTTGGGGACCTTTGCGATGTGCCCTCTAAACTTCAATTCTCTGTTCACAATCACCCCCAAGTTCCTTGCCTTGTCAACTTCTTGCAGTTCAATTCCATCAGTATAGTATACAGCATGTGATATCATCCTCCTAAAGGGTATTATCACCTTACACTTTGCCACATTAAACTGGCAGCTATTATGATCCTTCAAGTGATTATGAATTCTTTGTTTGATAATACAGAACATGATTTTACTTGCATTTGAGACTAATGCTATTGTTTAACATTTCTTGGCACTTCCTTTTTATGGATTAGCATAAAGATTGTCTTCACCCAATCCAATGGCCAGACACCAGTAACCCAAATTCGATCTCAGCATTACTTTAATCCCTGCTATGCTGATACTCTTTATCAAGTCAGTATAAATTCTATTATTAGCTGCTGCTTTTCCAGTTTTTCATACTTTTGATAGCCAGTTTCATCTCTTCTCTGAGGATGGGAGGTTCATTTTCCTGTGTGTGTCAAACATTCATTATCTAATATATCTGAATTTTTGTATAGATCCTCACAGTATTCTTTCCATATAATAATACAACAACAACAACAATTGTAATTATGATCATCACTGCAGAAATAATCATTAAAAAATAATTCATTGACATGTTTTAGATATTCAATACATTACAAAGAAGAATATTAGTGTTTATTAATTTTTATTTATACTGTTATTTTCAAAACTTACTGTAACACTGCAGAATAATGTTTGGTAGTGTTCTTTCTATTATTAATCACTAATGCACACTTTTATATATACATACATACTTATATACATACAATTAAAGAGTGCCAAAATACATGCCAAGTATGTGAACGAGGTAAATTGCTAGGAATTCCCCACTTTTCTATAGTATACAATTGAGGACCATTACTTCCATACAGCTCCTTGAAGCCATTCATTGGAACTCTTGATGTACCAGTAACAAACTGGAGCAAACGAGCTCTCATCTCATTAGTGAATGATAAGACTACCTGAAATACAATGTAAAAAAAAAATTTTAATTACTGATGTAATTCTGTAGGTTAGAGGTCAATCAATGATTCACCACACACATACACACACACCTCTCCTCCCATGCTTTTGCAAATGCATTTTTAATTAATGTTAACTATTATTAATATTACATATTTTTTGCATCTTGTTCGCTAAAAAGGAGTTTATATATTAAAATATAAGTTGCAGACTAGTTAAATGAGCAGTGAGCAAATCCAATCTCCAACCAACACAGGCTGCAGGCCTGAATCTAGGATTATCTTTCGGCAGAATATGGATTTCATTGACTGTTTAATGGAGGCCTCAAGGGGCTTGAAAAAATTCCATGTTTGGTCTCTAGAGCAGGGTTTTCAAAATAGTTTAAGCAAAAAAAAAAAAAAAAAAAAAAAAAAAAACGCGAGGGTAGTGAAAAGTTCTCGGCCTCGACCATAGATGGCAACACTATCGACAAGAGATTTTTTTTCCTTCTAAGTTGGTACATCTGTCATAAGCATCCGTGTGAAATTGCATGTCATTCTATCAAGTAGAGTGTTTTATACAGCTGTCTGAAGCAAATGTATTGTCTGTCCCTTGAAATGAATGAAATTGAGTATTGGCAAAAGAAAAGTTTATGGGCACTCTTCTCCTTTGTTTTCGAAATTAAGAAATGGGCTGCTGAGTTTAAACGTGGCCGTACCAGCCTTGAAGTTAATCCAGGTGAAGGAACGTCCAGAAAGCGTAACACCAGAAATCACTGATCAAGTGCACGATATGGTATTGGATGACAGGCGAGTCAAAGTAAATGAAATTGCTGAAAATATAGGCATTTCAAAAGAACGTGTAAGATATATTTCACATGAAGAATTGCAAAATAAAAAAGATGGATGCAACGCTTGCTCACAGCAGATCAAAAATTAACTCGCATTAAAATCTCTGAGCAGTGCTTGGAGTGTTTTAACAAGAATAAAACTGATTTTGTGCATTGATTTATTACTATGGATGAGACATGGATTCACCATTACACACCAGAATCCAAACAGTCAAACACAGTGGACAGAAGCACTAAATTAGCATCTTGATGCTAATTTAGTCGGTTCCATCAGCAGGAAAGGTCATGGCATCAGTGTTTTGGGATGTTAAAGGCATTTTGTTTATTAATTACCTTGAAAAGGGTAATTATTCCAATCTTTTAACCAGACGAAAATTAAAGGATCTGCACTGTTATAACATCCACTCCTATTCCCCAGAATTTGGCTCTTTCTAACTTCTTCTCAGAAAGATAAAAAAAAAAAAAAATCAGAACTCCCTGGTGGACACAGGAAGTTAAAGAGGCAGTGAAGGAAAAGAAGAAAGCATATCAAAACTTCCTGTCAAATAAGTCAGCTTGTGCTCTTAGAGAATACAGAGACAAATGCAAGAAAGCTAAACACTGTGTAAAACTAGCTAAACAAAAGTCATGGGAAGACTTTGGCAAGAATATAGAAAATAAATATCAAGAAGTGGCAAAATATTCTGGAAGTTGTTGAAGAAGCTTAGGAATGGAGGAAAGAGTGCTGTAAAAGGAGTTAGAGATGATAAAAGTGATATGAAAATGGAAGAAAGAGATATCCTTGAAGTATGGAGTAATTACTTTGAAAAACTGCTAAATGAAACAAGCAGTGATGACAGCAGAGTGGTAAAAAACACTGACCAGGCATGCAGTCAGGAATACATATCCATACTTGAAGTAGAAAAAGCCATCAAAGGCTTGAAATGTGGAAAAGCAGCAGGAGTAGATGATATTCGACCAGAAATGCTGAAGTATGGTGGTATAAGAGTCTTACAGTGGCTGCACTGCATAGTTCAAAAAGCCTGGACAGAGGGACGAATTCCCGATGATTGGAGTAGAGCTCTCATAGTACCCATATGTAAAAAGGGAAATAAAACTGAATGTGAGAATTACAGAGGCATTTCCCTACTGAGTGTTCCTGGCAAGATCTATGCAAGTATACTTGAGAAACGGTTGAGAAGAATTGTGGAAGAAAAGCTTGGTGAAGAACAAGTTGGATTCAAGCCAAATAGAGGCTGTCAGGATCAGATCTTCACTTTACGACAAATAGCCGAGAAAGCATGGGAATATAACAGAGATCTGTATTTAAGTTTTGTCGATTTGGAAAAGGCATATGACAAGGTGCCAAGAGAGAAGCTATTCAATACGCTACAGTTATATGGTGTCAATGGGGCATTATATCAAGCAATACTTAGTCTTTATTTGAGTTGTAAGTCAGCAGTTAGAATTGAAGGAAGTACAGGAAGATGGTTTAATGTTAAATCTGGTGTGAGACAAGGATGTACATTATCCCCTCTGTTATTCGTTATCTATATGGATCACATTATGAAGGAAAGTGGTATTAAACATGATATCAAAATTAGAGATGTTAATGTCAGCTCTTTGCTTTATGCAGACAATGTTATACTTCTAAATAAATCCGCTACAAGTCTGCAAGATTCTCTGACTAAATTGAATAGCTGTTGTAATAGATATGGTATGAAGGTCAGCAATAAAAAGACAAAGACAATGAAAATAGGCAGAATCATTGAAAATATCAACTGTGTTGTGAATGGAGAATCTGTGGAACAAGTAAAACATTTCAGCTACTTAGGCACGATTTTTAGTGAAGATGGTAAATTAAATATAGAAATAGACAACAGAATCAGCAAAGCTGATATGGTGTGAAGTCAATTGAATAAAGTCATATGGAATAAGAGAGAAATTAGTCGGAACACTAAATTAGCTGTATACAAGACAGTGTTCAAACCAGTTTTAACTTATGGATCTGAGAGCTGGGTCAGAAGTAAAACACTTGACTCAAGACTAGAGACCGCAGATATGAGAGTCCTGAGAAAAATTATAGGGGTAAACAGATGGCATCAATGGCAATATCATATTAAAAACGAGGATATTAGGAAAGAACTTGACATTGTCAGCATCCAGGAATGCCTTAGCAGAGCTAATCTCAGGTGGTATGGTCACTTAAACAGAATGGGCGAAGAAAGATTAGCAAAACAAGTGTTCTCTGCCCGGTTGGCAGGAAAACAACCCAGAGGAAGACGAAGATATAGGTGGATTGATACAGCACAAAGTGCCTTAGACGATAGAAATATAAGATCAGATAATGTTGGAGTCTTGAAAAGTAACAGACTGATTTGGAGGAAATTGTAGATAGGAAGTTAGTAATGATGTAATTTTTTTCATGTAGTAATATCATATCCTGTACACCCCTTGAGGGTACATGGAATAATTACCCTTTTCAAGGTAATTAATAAACAAAATGCCTTTAGCATCCCAAAACCCTGATGCCGTGACTTTTCCTGCTGATGGAACCGACTAAATTATCATCAAGATGCTAATTTAGTGCTTCTGTCCACTGTGTTTGACTGTTTGGATTCTGGTGTGTAATGGTGAATCCATGTCTCATCCATAGTGATGATGACTTCTTCTCAAAACTAAAACTCTTCCTTGCTGGTCAGCGTTTTTTTTCGAATTAAGAGATGATTGCAGCTGTAGAGGGGTATTTTGCCGATCCTACTGAGAACCACTACAGGGACGGGATAATAGTGCTTGAGCATTGTTGGAATAAACGTATTAGTCTTAATACATTTGTATTAATGTATAAGTCTATTATGCTGAAAAATAAAAATAGTTTTGAAATTATAAATTTGTTTTTTCATTGTTAGGCCGAGAACTTTTCGGACCACCCTCGTGCGTGTGACCGGTAAAGTGTGAAAAGCAGGCATTCTATAGAATGCGTAACGTTTTTAGGCAATGTATGAAATGTCTGTTTTATTTTAATATTTTACATACTTTCCCTAGGCATTGTATAGAATATCTAGGCATTATACAGAATGACAAATACTATTTCGGCAAAGTATGAAAAAGGCTTTTATTGAAAAGATGCATGTGAAAATGTAAGTACAAAATGTAAGATACCAGATTTTTCTATAGAAAGAGAAAAAGACCAGTGCTCAACTACTTGTTGCTACAAGGTAGACTGAAATGACATTTTGAATTGCACTTAACTGCCTTTTTCATACAAAAGCACTTCAAATTTCGGCACTTGGTCTTGCAAGTACACCTCCTGAATCCTTGGCCGCTACCCGTGGACAGAGCGGAGGCGGCTGACCGGAGAGCTATTTCATGGTCAGGAATGTCTCCAACTCTCAGTAAGTCCTTGGGACATAAAGTGAATTGTGATCTGGCATAGAGTTGGTTTAAAATTCCTTCAGCAGTTCCAAGTCGGTAAAAACCATCGTTTGTCACACTCATAACAACCGCCAGCAGATTGCGTGAGTCACCCCGTCCCTTGTCGACATCTGGGGATAGAAATTCGCACAGTGGTCCCCAAAGGTGCTGGAGGAAATTTATTGTTGGAATGCATTCATTCTCAATATTGAAGCAAAGAGTACATAAAATATTAACATCATAACCTTCTATTTTCTCATTTCCATCATCTTTACTCTCATGTCCACAGGCGGCATGAACATAACCTAACCATTTCTGGTTAGGTTAGGTTAGGAAGTGCTCTGGCTCTCTGTTTGAGGTGAGCGTCGAAAGTCACGTCACTTGCCTTGCGACATTAAAAGTCACTGCCGGGAGTATTTTATACTTTGCCGATTTGCCTTTGGGCATTCTATAGAATGCCTAGGAAATGTGTGAAAATCCAAGCGTTTCATACTTTGACGTCCCACTTTCGGCATTCTATAGAATGCCGGTTTTCACACTTTGATGGTAACATACATATTTATAAAAACAGAAAAAATTTCTCAGCCCACCTACAATGCTGGCCTGATTAGTCAAGCAGTTAGTGTATCTGCTTTCCAACCAAAAGGCTGCAGGTTTGAATCTTGCCACGAGCAAGTATGAATGTGTCTTTAAGTGGTAGATGAACTTCACTGCTCCGTGCGAGACTACCATGCCACTAATATTGGAGGCCTGAAGTGGCTTGAAAAATTTTGGTCTCTAGAACAGGGTTTCCAGACAGGGTAAAAAATGATACAAACACATTTAAAAGATGTATAGGTAAACTCTCAATGCATAAATTATAATTGGAAAAATTAATTATTTCAAAGCCTCAAACAATTAGAAACAGGCATAAATAGTGATTGCTAATTTGGCTACAAAATAATAATGGATATTAATAATTCTTTAGTTTAACACTTTCTGATATCAAGTCAAGTTTTTACAACAATTACATGTAAATTTTGTAAAATGAGAATTAACTACCAGTGGTCATCATATATATCAGGAAGTGCTATGCTGTTGGTAGTACTAGTTAACATAGCATAACACATTTCCTGAGAGTTTGGGTGTGAGGAAAGTTGTAGAATCAGTGGTAATATAGAGGAAGGGACTGGGGAAGGTATTGAAGAGTCACATCTAAGAAGTGACGTTTGTAGGATTTGTAGAACTAGAAATGATTTGTTATGTTTGCTTACTAATGCCAGAAGTATTTGAAATAAGGGGAACGAAATCGTTGCATTGAGTGAGTTTATTCAGCCCCAAGATTGTTAGTATAAGCAGGACATAGATAAGGATGACATCCTGATAGGAATAGAGATGAATGGATATGATATTTTTTGTAAAGACAGACAGGGAAAAAAGGGAGGAGGAGTATACTGTTGATATTTCACCTTGCAAATCCACCTTAGATGGGCACATATCAATGTGCCCATCTAAAGTGGATTTGCAAGGTGAAAATGGTGGCCGCAGTTCTGAAGCAGTATGGTGTTAGATAGAGGTAAACAGGATGAAATATTCGGTTGGGTGTTGCAATAGACCTGGTAATGTGGAGGGTAATGAGAAGGAAATGTATAAGCAAATTAGCTTGTTAGAAAGAAATAAAGTGATAATTATAGATGACTTTAATTATGGTAATATAGATTGGAACTGAGACACTGCATCTGGGGGCAAAGAGAATGAATTTCTGAAATTTTTAAGACATGATTACTTTAGCCAGCATGTAACAGAGTATACACAAGGATCAAGGGTATTGGATTTGATCATCTCATCAGATGATATTACAAATGGGGTGTCAATCTTTCTCCAGTTGGTCAGAGTGACCACGAGGTGATCACTTGCACAGTGGCAAGGCATTTGAGGACTTCTGTTAGAAAGAGACATATGTGGAATTATAATTCATAGTGAAGAACTTATGGAGACAAAAGTACACATTGGAGCAATTACTTTACTTATAATTAAATACATGACCTCTGCATTGAAGTCATCACCAGGAAAACATACATATATACAGGACACTAGCTACATGACCCTACACAAAAGTAAGGTAAATCTAAATGCTCTGTTAACTGTTTACCCTAGCCTGACCTCTATTGGAAAAAATAAATAAAATAATATATGACTAAATAAAGTATATTCACAAATTCTAAAATAAACTTTTTATACATATCAGTATAATAATATACAGATGATTAAAAAAAAAAAAAAAAATATATATATATATATATATATATATACCATATATGGCGGCATATAAGACGAGGCCTAAATTTTAGGTTTTAAGCTTATGTCGGTTGTATAAGATGACCCCCCCCCAATTTCTTCTTTCTTGTATTAATGCAACGTTAGGTATTGTTCTTATATCCTTTATTTTTATATCTATGCATATCCGTTATTTTTTTGCATAGCATAGATTTAGTATTTACATGAATTACCCTAATTAAGTGATTAGCCCCAATTTTAATTAATTATTAATTTTGCCTTTTTTTTTAATTTTAGGATTATTAAAATTGTTATCATTTAAAATCATGGAACCAGCAACAAAACAAAGAAAGTATGAAGCTCGATTTAAAATAAGGGTAATTGAAATGGCAAAGCAAACTAATAACTGTGTTGCTGCAAGAAAGTTTGACATAACTGAGAAGATGGTAAAAGAATGGAGGAAGAAAGAAGATATTTAAAAAAAATTGCCAAAGAAAATATGTGTGATGAGAATGGGGATTACCCAATGGCCGCAACTGGAAAATCACATTGCAGAATGGGTATTTGAACAAAGGCAGAATGGTTATCTTGTTACAAGAAATATGATTATAGCATATGCACTAAAATGGTAAAGATTGAATCCAGACAAAAGTATAGAATTTCAAGCTACTTCGGGATGGTGTAATCGTTTTATGAACATACAAAATCTGGGAATCTGATAAAAAACGAAAATTGCTCAAAAACTACCAGCAGATCTTGACCACACACTTACCAGTTTCCATAAATTTATTATTCAGTTGAGACAAGAACATAAATTTCTATTGTCAAATATTGGAAATATGGATGAAACTCCTATGAGCTTTGATATAATAAGTAATAAAACAGTGGAGTCTAAAGGTAGTAAGAGTGTGCTAGTTTTCAGGCACAGGTTATGAAAAAACAAGGTTTGCAGTTGTGTTGTCATGTTTGGCTGATAGAACCAAGTTAAAACCTATGATCATCTTCAAACGTAAAACTAAACCTAAGATAAAATTTCCTTGGGATGTTTTTGTACATTTTCACAAAAAAGGATGGATGGACGAAAATGGTGCGAAATTATGGATAAATAATGTGTGGAACACACGACCAGGCAGTATAATGAAGAAACACACTTTATTAGTATGGGATATGTTTCGTGGTCATTTAACTGAGAATACTAAAAGTCTTCTAGGAAAAAATAACACAAAAATTGCTGTTACACCAGGTGGTTTAACTTCTATATTGCAACCACTAGACGTCTGCTTGAACAAACCATTTAAAGATCACATGTGAGAAGAGTGGAATAATTGGATGTTGACTGGTGAAAAATCATTTACATACGGTGGATCTATGCGCGCTGCATCACTTGATATGTTGTACAATTTTGTGATCAAAGCATGGAATAAAGTAAAAGTAGAGACTGTAATAAAATCATTTAAAAAGTGTGGTATCTCTAATCTTATGGATGGTAAGGAGGATGATCTGTTGTGAAACACTGATGAAAATGAAATCAATTCACTGGATTCGAACTGGGATCCATATGATGATCGTTTAAACAATGAATCTGAAGAATTATTTTCAACAGATGAAGAAAATTAACATGAAAATTGAGGTTAATAATTATTATTTGTTTTTTAAGACTTACACCTATTGTGATATTTTAAATAAATTTATGTAACAAAAAATTAATCTGATTTATTTATAAACACTGCCTATTTTCTTATACAACAATGTATTGTAACTACCTAAATGTTCATCCAAGAAATCAAGCTTTCCTTTTTATACTCGCCGTATAAGATGACCCATGATTTCGAGGGGTTTTCTGTAGTATTTGAGTGTCATCTTATTCGCTGACATATACAGTGTGTATACATATATATATAGCACAAATACATTAAACTATTTCTATAGTCTTCTCATACTAAGGTTTTCTTCTGTTGGGACTATTCTGGATGCTATATATGGGTTGAAGATGGGTTCTCCAGATTCTTGGAATTATTAATCCATCATTCTTGTTCAGATTTGGAAAAAGAAATTTCACAGTCATCTTTGAACTTTCTTTCAAACCACGTTTTTTGGAGCAGTGTAGGGACTTGGTGATTTTCCAGTCAATTCTGTGACATGTTTGAAGTGCTTGATCTGACAGGAATGTTTTACCATAGTGGAGGAATTTAATGTGGTGTTTATGTTCATCTTTTCTTATTGGGATGGTTCACCATATTTCCTCTATGTAGGGTAGGTTGCAGGTGTACTGAATTTTGTAAACCTCTGAGTGGAAAAGGTATGGAAGAGGATCTTTGAATGACCTGAGTAAATTTCTTAAGTTTGCAGAAGATTTGAAGGTTTCCTTAATATTATATTTAGGTAGTGTTCTATCTATTTTTTTTGATATGCCCTAATGTGTGGTATGGCATTCTTGTAATCTTTTTTGCTTTTAATGGTATTTTTGTGGAGGATCTTGTGAACTGTAGCCATTTTTTATAAACGTTTGGGTAATAATTTCATATTCTTTGTTCAGCACCTGCTCAGCGGAGAAAATTGTTAGGGCTCTATATTTGAGGGTGCTGATGATCCCTAGTTTTTGTGGTGGATGGTGGTATGAATTTTCATGTACATATTGGCCTATGTGTGTTGGTTTGCAATGGACTGTGAAGGAAAGGCAGCCTGTGAGAAGATGTGTGACAGGTGTGTCTAGAAAATGAAGAGAGTTATTGATTTCAATCTCAATGGTAAATTGGATATGTTTGTGTTGTTTGTTCAGGTGGCATAGGAATGTAATTAACATTTTGTGGCCACGGGGCCAAATGGCAAAAATACCTTAGCCAGACTTTGGGCTTGCTGAATCTAGAGCTCATTGCTCATAGTCTTCCAAGTAAAAGTTAGCTTAAAAATTATTTTGCCACACAAAATATCCGGTGCGAAGTACATGAGCAAAGAGATCCGAGGTCCATTATTTTAGTTTGTGAATATATTTTATTTAGTGATATTTTTATTTTATTTTTATTTTTTCTACCAAAGGTCAAGCTAGGGTAAATAATTAACAGAGCATTTAGATTTACCTTACTTTTATGCAGTGTCATGTAACTTGTGACTTTTACATGTGCATGTTTTCCTGATGATGTCCTCAATACAAAGGTCAAAACGTTGTGTATTATTTTCTTAATTATAATTAATTACTCCAACGTGTTTTTGTGTCCACAAGTTCTTCAATATGAATGCTGACCACTGTGTAACCCTAAAAGAAAGAATGTGGAATTATAAGGCTGGCAATTATGAAAAGTTCAGGAAACAGCTTGCAGCAATAAAACTGAGCAGGCGTGAAATGGATGAATTAAAAGGTAAGGTATGCAATCTGGAGGCAGAAGAAGGTATAATGGAAGATGAACAAAACGAGTGGTTATAACAATCAGTTGCATAAGAAGCACAAAGAGCAGGCAAGGAAGGTGACTTGCTTGATAAGGGTAGCAAAAAGGGCAGTACAAGCAGCAGTCAGCTAATGCAACTAAAAGAAAAAAAATCCTAGGGAATTTTTTTGATATGTTGCCAGTAGAAGAAAGAATGATTATGGAAGAATCGCACACTTATTGGAGAAAATGGATAGTTGAGGTATTCAATTTATAAAAGTTTCATTCTTGTAAACGTGACATCATGCAGAACTTGAACTTGGTAGGAAAGGAGGAGGAGCTGTTAGTAAGTGAGCAGAAGGTATATGAGGATTTAATGAAGCTGTAGGATTTCTGATGCTATTTCACTACATGTTTGGAGGGAATGTTCTGGGAGTTAACAACAGCTTTTATATATCTTTTTAACGAGTCTTGCACTGGGACAAGTTTGAAAGGAATGGAAAGAGGACAAAATTGTTCTGATTCATAAGAGAGGTGAAAGGCTAAGGCTTCGAATGATAGGCCAGTCTTTGTGGAATTGTGGTTAATGTGTTAGAGAGGTTAGTTAGGACCAAGATTTGGCATTGTGTTGATGACAGAAATATACTCTTTGGTGGCCAGCATGGATTTGTTAAAGGAAGATCGTGTTTTAGCAATCTGGTTACTTATTATAATAAGGTGACAAATGCATTGGATAAGGGTAATGCATACACAGTGGTATATTTATATCTTGCAAAGGCCTTTGATAAATTGCCACATGACAAACTGTTAATTAAATTGGAATGGATGGTGCTAAACAGTAGATTAGTGCACTAGATTGGAGATTGGCTGTCTGATAGGTATCACGAGTTTCTATGGAGGAGCGATATCCCAGAAGAGGAAAGTTACTAGTGGTGTCCCTCAAGAGTGTGTTTTAGGTCCACTGCTGTTTAATTTGTATTGGAAGAAGACTGAATGGTGATGTTCAGTTTGTTTTTTCCACCAATATGGACCCGGATCTTTCTGTTGGAGAGAATGGATTCAAAAAGCTTGAAAGTTTTTTTTTGCACCTTATAATATTGACTAGCTTTAGGAGCGCCCCCCTCCACCTGATCCAGACTGTGTCATAAGCTGATGTTGGGTCAATGAAAGCGACTCCAGATTTAAATTTCTTCTGAAAGTTTGCTTTAATCTGTGTTGCCAGGACCTGGTTACAGCAACTTCTTCCTGGCCTAAAGCCAGTTTGTTGCAAAGAGGGAATGCTCTTTCGATGAGTGGAGAAATTCTTTCAAATAGCTTAAAGGTGGAGCAAAGCAAGGAGATAGGTCATAGATTTTTTTGACATTATTTGGATCTTTCCCTGGTTTTGGTACAGCAATTATTTTGGCTTCCCACCACAGTTTTAGTAGTTTTCCAGTTGTTATAATTTTTGAGAAAAGGGTGGCCAGCCATGTTTGACCTTGTCGACCAAGATGTTTCATAAACTTGAGAAGGATACCATCCACTTCTGCAGCCTTGCCATTCTTTGTGAGTTATTACAATATATACTATATATATTACAATATTAATGTGTGTGTGTGGGGGGGGGTTGCATAGAAGACAGGAAGAAGAAGAGGTAATCCCTGAAAGCCGTGTAAGGAGACTATGGGCAAGGTGGTGAGGAGCAGATTTTTTTCAGGGAGAGAGAGTGGTGAGTGATTAGAATGCATTGCCTGACAGGTGAGCACAGAGACAGTGAACATACTAAGTCTCAGTATGATAAAATGTGACATCCCATGATGAGTCTTTTGACTTCATGGAGGTTTAATAATAATGTTTAATAATATATGATGACTGCTGGTAGTTAATTCTCATTTTACAAAAATTTGCATGTAGTTGTAAAAACATTAACCTTACTTGATATCAAAAACTGTTAAAGTAAAGAATCATTAATATCCATTATTCATTATTATTACAGTCACTGAGATGAACATTTTTCCCTTGAATTTTGGTCAATAGCATTTAATTCACTTCAGTTCTACACATGAGAGGCAGTAAGGTCTATAGCAAATAAATGCTATGTGTCGGGCTGGATTGAAGAGCAAAGTAATGAGTGGTGATTCCTCTTGAACACCTAGAAGGTGCAGTCATAGGGGAATGATTCACTGGGAGGGCTGTTCACAGAACTAAGGCAGATGCAATGAAAGATAACTACGAGTATTGTTCTGTGAGTCAGCTGTTCAACCAAGAAAAAAAAAAAAAGGATGTTAGCAGCTTTTGCTGTAGGCTTTGCAAAAATGGAAAGAAAAATGGAATGTAGTTCTGCTGAACAATGTTGATGGAAATATTTGTAAAGAACATGCAGGAAATGACCATGTGTGAGATGTGGCCAAAGAGATTCTGTGAAAAAGAAAGGAGTCATTAATCAACTCAACTACTCTCTTCCAAACAGCATCAAAAAATTTTAGATATTTTAGGTGATGTGAAATGTGAGATGGCTGTGCAATAATAGCAATAATAAAATCTTTATCCTGTGAAGTGAATTCATCCAAAATCTTATTGATCTATGCTTGGGTGGAATTTCTATAAGAGTGGTTGAGATTCAGTTGCACCATTGTAACATTTAACTTGAAATTTTCTATTCTGTTCTACTTCATTTACTATTCCATCTCTGTAACCTTAACTATTTAGATTACAAACAAGATGGAAAATTTAATCACGTTTTCTGTAATTTAATCCAGACATTTTAAAATGACAATGACTTGCACATCAATACATTCTACATTTTAACTTCTAAGTAGATAGGAGCTGGAATTCAGAAACTGGTAGATAAAGAATTTATACACTGCCAGGAACAGAATGATTCTGTCAAGGGATGTATTATAAATTTGCTCTCATTCTATGAACTAGTTATGGCTTAGCTAGGTTAAGAAAATGGATACAAAATGATATTACTGAACTTGGAAGGTTACAGTGTAAAGTGGAGTGGATGGGAATGGAAAACAAACTGGTGACATGGAGAGGAATGTGGCTTTCCAACAGGGATCCAAAGTATGAAAGGAAGAATCACAGTGATTGAGGGTGACCTATGATGCACTATAGGGTGTCTTTGAATTGTTAGCATTCAATTTGTATATTAATGACACTGGAAAATGGCCTAGGGTGATAAGGAATTATCTTGATATGCAGTTTCTGCAAGCAGATCTGAACATTGGTATGAACAAATGATCATGGATACTAGTTTAATGTGATAAATACAAAGGCACTCTGGTCTTGAAGTTATTCCTGATGACATATTATGTTGATGGGATTTTTCTCCATGACATTAATGAAGTTAGGGTTCTTGTGGTGATGGAGAAGTTTATGCTGAAACCGATGAATTACATTATAGAGCAGTGAAAAACAACACAGAAGATAACAGTGATGTCGAGAACGAAGTAACATGCATGAATAAGACAGTCATTGTACTTTTACAAAATGACAGAACTATATCTGATCTCCAGGGTTCTGGGTGGGACCAGGAAATGGTGTAGAGGAACAGAGGTGAGTAACAAAGATATCAATCCTGATCATAAGCTCAGATTAACATGTGCCACTGACTACAAACATGTTCATTCCTACACCCAATACTTTATATATACATTATGTATGTGTGTGTGTGTATATATATATATACACACACACACACACACAGATATGTGTGTATGTGTGTGTATACACCATATTTTTCCGTGTATAGGACAATACACTATTTTCTAAAATTTTTAGACGAAAAAATTGGGGTCATCTTAACATGGGGGGTAACCGGTTGAGAGACCCGCAGTTGTCAATGCAAAACTGTTGGTACCTTGTCTCCGTGAACAGGCTTCCACCAATCACTGCCTTTGTTAACTCTATCGATTGACGTCATTAACGGCTAATTCTGAATAAACCAATCAGAACTCTGAAAGTATTCATACGTCTGCAACTCCGTTGGTGGGGTAAGTTAATGCATTAACAATATTTTGAACACTAGTGCATAAAAATGTCCAAAAATAAAAAATGATTGTTATATTCTTCAAAATTCAAGTTAAAAGTCATCAACTGCGCAAAAGAACATGGAAATAAAGCTTCACAGAGACAGTTTGGACCTCCTCCCACTGAATTTATGATTAGACAGTGGAGAAAACAGGAAGAACAACTACTCATGATGACAAAAAAGAAGAGGGCCTTAAGAGGAAAACCAGCAAAATGGCCAAACTTGGAGCAGAGGCTTAAGACTTGGATTAGGGAGCAGTGCTAGAGTTTGATATGAGTGTTAACCAAGCTAATTCGATATGAGGCAAAATAGTGCTTCAACTTCATGAGGAGAGAAGGGATGGCCATGAGAATATGAACCAAGTTAGTCCAGAAAACGCATCCCTAAAAATGCATCTTAGTATGTTCTGTTTTATGTTTAAAATAAAACAGAACATACTTTAAAATTCAACCTAGACATTCAATTGTAGCCTATGCTTGAGTGTCTTTTTTATGACTGTATTATGTCTTATTATTGTACATATGTCTATTACTATGTCCATATATATTAAGGATTAATGTAACTTTTCATGTGTGAGCCATACTAAATAAATAAATAAATATGTTTAAAATATTGATTTCTTAATTTT
Organism: Typopeltis vanoorti; assembly: GCF_054136105.1. NCBI lineage: Eukaryota > Metazoa > Arthropoda > Arachnida > Uropygi > Thelyphonidae > Typopeltis > Typopeltis vanoorti. The sequence continues at coordinate 27,841,970 of NC_143555.1, read as the reverse complement.
GGGTTTGAAAAAGTAGGGTTCATCTTATACATGGAAAAATACAGTAATTATCAGTTAGCACTCTGATTGTGAATTATGAGATAATTCATAGTTGGCCACCTAAACTAGGGAGCTGATAAGAATTATCTTATGTTGTTGCCAACTATCAGATAATCTACAACATAGACAGGTATTTCAAAGGGAGAAAGAAGCTTGAAATATTGAAATTGAACTAAATGCTTTTTTTATAAGTGAATAAATGAGAGAAGTAATCACAGTGATAAATAAGTGCTGACTACAAGATAATTCATAGGCAGATGTATGTCAAATGGGAGAATATGAAGCCAAGCATACTGAGTAACTATAGAAAAATTCAATTTATACTTTTACAAGCAAATAAAGGAGAGAACTACCACAGCAGAATTTTACAAATACATTTTCAGAGCTTAACTGTTTATATTACTGGTTCAAAGCTTCTAAACCCTTACGGAAAGAGAGTGCCAAGCACATTAGAAGTGAGCAACACTTAGGTCACATTAACATTGCCACTAAGCCACTTGTCTTTTATATGTAAAGTAATTTTCTTTAGGAGCCCATATGCGAAATATCTCACAAATGACATATGTAGAAGAATTATTTACCATAAGCCAACCACAAGATAATTTGATTCTGGTTGCTTTACTCAAAAAGTATCTACAGTGACAAAGTGTATAACCACCTACAAACAGTACTGGACAACAGCCAATTCATGCCCTCTTATATTTCTATTTGTTTCCATTATTTATGTTGTCATGGGTCCTGCAAGCTTTACCAAGTAATGTTTAGTTTACAGTTGCTAATGTTATATTTACATTTTTTTCTGCATTTATTCAGAAGTCAAAACTTTTATGACCATTAAAACCCACTTTTCTCTAGTTTATACTTCATTGGTCAAAAGTGTCCTGTCATCATCATCAAATTCCTGCCATGTACCCCCAAGGGGTGTACAGGATATGACAGTACTACATGAAAAATTTACATCATTACTAACTTCCTATCTACAATTTTCCTCCAAATCAGTCTGTTACTTGTCAAGACTCTAACATTATCAGATCTTATATTTTTATCGTCTAAGGCACTTTGTACCGTATCAATCCACCTATATCTTGGTCTTCCTCTGGGTCGTTTTCCTGCCAACCTGGCAGAGAACACTTGTTTTGCTAATCTTTCCTCTCCCACCTGAGATTAGCTCTGCTAACGCATTCCTGGATGCTGACAATGTCAAGTTCTTTCCTAATATCCTCATTTTTAATATGATATTGCCATCACGCCTCTAATTTTTCTCAGGACTCTCATATCTGCAGTCTCTAGTCTTTGGTCAAGTGTTTTACTTCTGACCCAGCTCTCAGATCCATAAGTTAAAACGGGTTTGAACACTGTCTTGTATACAGCTAATTTAGTGTTCCGACTAATTTCTTTCTTATTCCATATGAATTTATTCAATTGACTTCCCACCATACCAGCTTTGCTGATTCTGTTGTCTATTTCTATATTTAATTTACCATCTTCAGTAAAAATCATGCCTAAGTAACTGAAATGTTTTACTTGTTCCACAGGTTCTCCATTCACAACACAGTTGACATTTTCAATGATTCTGCCTATTTTCATTGTCTTTGTCTTTTTATTGCTGACCTTCATACCATATCTATTACAACAGCTATTCAATTTAGTCAGAGAATCTTGCAGACTTGTAGCGGATTTATTTAGAAGTATAACATCATCCGCATAAAGCAAAGAGCTGACATTAACATCTCCAATTTTGATATCAGGTTTAATACCACTTTTCTTCATAATGTGATCCATATAGATAATGAATAACAGAGGGGATAATGTACATCCTTGTCTCACACCAGATTTAACATTAAACCATCTTCCTGTACTTCCTTCAATTCTAACTGCTGACTTACAACTCAAATAAAGACTAAGTATTGCTTGATATAATGCCCCATTGACACCATATAACTGTAGCGTATTGAATAGCTTCTCTCTTGGCACCTTGTCATATGCCTTTTCCAAATCGACAAAACTTAAATACAGATCTCTGTTATATTCCCATGCTTTCTCGGCTATTTGTCGTAAAGTGAAGATCTGATCCTGACAGCCTCTATTTGGCCTGAATCCAGCTTGTTCTTCACCAAGCTTTTCTTCCACAATTCTTCTCAACTGTTTCTCAAGTATACTTGCATAGATCTTGCTAGGAACACTCAGTAGGGAAATACCTCTGTAATTCTCACATGCAGTTTTATTTCCCTTTTTATATATGGGTACTATGAGAGCTCTACTCCAATCATCGGGAATTCGTCCCTCAGTCCAGGCTTTCTGAACTATGCAGTGCAGCCACTGTAAGACTTTTATACCACCATACTTCAGCATTTCTGGTCGAATATCATCTACTCCTGCTGCCTTTCCACATTTCAAGTGTCCTGTCTGATGATATATATTTTTGAAGAGAAAATACTACCAACAACGTTTTAGTACTGGAAGCAAGTTGATGCATTAGACTAATAGTAATCCTTCTTAGAGTACTATTAAAAATTATGGTTTTTATGACAAAACATTCAAATACACCCTGATTTGAGGGATGTATGAATATTAAGCTATTCCCAAAGCTAGAGCAATGGGATTAGCATACATTATAATATAAACATCCCATATTTGACAGGACACTTTCAATCAATGAAGTATAAACTAGAGAAAAGTGGGTTTTAATGGTCATAAAATAACTAAAGAAAATAAAAATAATCCCCTAGGTTTTGCCACTAAATGCTTTCGCTTCTTCTGGGTAAACACAGAAAAAAATATAAACATAACATTGGCAACTGTAAACTAAACATTACTTGTCAAAGCTTGTAGGATCCATTACAACACAAATAATGGAAACACACAGAAATGTGAAAAGGCATGAATTGGCTGTTGTCTAGTACTGTTTGTAGGTGGCTTGCTGAAAAACTGAAATCTGATGAGAGATTTCCAAATGCCACACAAGATCATTCAATGATTTTTATTATGTGTGCTATGTAAAACCATGGTAGATTCTTTTATCTTGCAAGAGATGAAGTTGCTTTTAAGTAGGACATAGAGCATTTGTTTCAATCAATGTCATAATGTGTCTGTGGGAAAAATGAAGAACTAAGCCAGATTTATCTTCTCTGTTGTGAGCAATGTCCCAAAGATGTTCTTTCTGTATTATTTCAAAACTTCTTGAAGGATGACCTATATGTGAAAGATCAGTAGGTAATTCTGTAAATCCCAGGATGTTTGTAGAAGGGATATGGTCTTTTTAGGGGAGTGGAGCAGACTCCATTTAGTAAGAATATGGTTTATAAGTTGCCCTAATGTCACGAGGTTTAAAGAGACTGGCAATATTAATAGAACATCTACTGATGTATGCAATGGAAACAGAGTCTCTGTCGATCCACTGTACAATCCTGATATTTTTACAGACTCCATTCCCATGCAAAGAGTATACATATATATTTTTTAAAAAACAATAATTATACTGACTAGGAACACCAAGAAAGGTATGATAAAAACTTTAATCAAACACGACTAGTTTTGTCGGAACGCCGCTTCAGGTGTGTAAATAACTAGAAAAGAACTGGAAAAATAACAAGTTAAAACACATGGACTTCTCATATAAAACAAATTGGGAATAGTGACAGTCAAATTTGAACTGTTGTCAACGTGGCAGGTCTAGCGTGAGGCATATGTGAGTGGCTACTGACTCAAGAGCACCAGAATTGAATCGTTGCGCTGTAAGAGTCAGACAAGCTGTAGCTTAAATTATTGTTCATGTGTGATGGGTCCAGAACTATTTCTTTAGATTCTAAGATAAGCCTCTCTAGTTCGTCACCGCATTTAAGATAGTGGTCGTAAGGTACAAGTCTATCTGGTGTTGGCGCTCTTCTAGATTGGAGTTAGAGGAAAAAAGAACATGACTGGAGAGGGCATTTGCATGGGTTCTCTTGTAAGAGATGTCATGTTGATGCTCCTCAAGACGTAGTGAGACAGACTTATCTGTTTGTCCATAATAAGGTTTATCGCAGCTGCAGATGATTTTGTAAACTCCTGGAAATTGAAGTTGGTTGTTTTTTTTGTTTGGGTTGACTCAGGAAAGAATGACGTTTTGGAAGGGTGGTGAAGTAAGTTCTGATGTTGAATTTCTTCATAATTTTTGCCAGTTTTGGTGATAGAGAGCTTACAAGCGGCAATTGAATGTGTGTAATAGGATTGAAGTTATCTTCTTGCTGAGGTTGAGGACATGGATATAGACGTTTAGTTATGCTTCGAGATGAATAGCCATTGTTTAAGAATGTGCTTTTGAGGTGGTCAAGTTCTATTTGAAGATCTTCTTCTGAAATAAGAGATCTCGCCCGATGGGCCAGAGTGGAAATAATACCAAGTATTATTCAACATCAGAACTTACTTCACCACCCTTCCAAAACTTCATTCTTTCCTGAGTCAACCCAAACAAAAACACAACCAACTTCAATTTCCAGGAGTTTATAAAATCATCTGCAGCTGCGGTAAACCTTATTATGGACAAACGGATAAGTCTGTCTCACTACGTCTTGAGGAGCATCAACGTGACATCTCTTACAAGAGAACCTGTGCGAGCACCCTCTCCAGTCATTTTCTTTTCTCCGCTAACTCCAATCTAGAAGAGCGCCAATACCAGATAGACTGGAACCTTACGACCACTATCCATAAATGCGGTGACGAACTAGAGAGGCGTATCTTAGAATCTAAAGAAATAGTCCTGGAACCATCACACATGAACAAAATAATTTAAGCTACATCTTGCCTGACTCGCACAGCGCAAAGATTCAATTCTGGCGCTCTCGAGCCAGTAGCCACTCACGTATGCCTCACGCTAGACCTGCCATACGGACAACAGTTCAAATTTGACTGTTACTATTCGCAATTTGTTTTATATGAGAAGTTCATGTTTTTTTAACTTGTTATTTTTCCAGTTCTTTTGTAGTTATTTACACACCTGAAGAAGTCGGCATTCTGACGAAACTAGTCATGTTTCATTAAAGTTTTTATCATACCTTTCTCAGTGTTCCTAGTCAGTATAATTATTATTTTTTAAAATGTCTACAAGCCGAGTGAATAGAAGCTATAATATATATATATATATATATCCTTCAATTACCTAGTGATCTGGCCTTTCACATATAAGCCAAACTTCAAGAGTGTGTGTGTGTGTGTGTGTGTGTGTGTGTGTGTGTGTGTGTGTGTGTGTGTAGTCGCTTCTCACTGTAACGAAGTAAAAATTCTTGACCAGAGTTCAAGAGGTGTAAATATGCCATGTTAAAAGAAATTCACCGTAGTAAACTATCTACTATAACAAGCTGATTAGTCACTATTGAGTTTGCTATAGTGAGGGTCTACTGTATATTATCAAATAAAATACTTTGTATGACCGTAATCACTGAGAAAAAAAACAACAACAACCCTGCTTTGCAAACTTTCAAGATCCTCTTAGTTGATTATTCTTCTTTATTAATTGATATTTTGAAATTTTTTAAGGTTTTGAAAGGACTGTTGATGGCTTTTGTTACCCTGTGGATGATACCTTCAATGATAAAATTAAAAACCAAGACTAAGAAATAGCTTATACTACATTCTTTTCGGTTCATCTATATTACAGTTTACAAGACTATTTATATTTATAGAGCTATTTACTGCTTGAAACAGCTTCCTAGAGATGTGTTTGGCAGTAACAGCATAACTAAAGAATAGAATTTCACATCCAGGAACATGAACAGCAATGATGTGTTATGGGAATCCAGATTACAAACTTGTGTGCATCAAAGGGGCATAGTCTCTTTCAATTCCTTCAGAGTTGTTGAATAAACTGCTTTTTTGATGTACTTGGTAAGGATTACACTATCCATATCCCAAAAGAGCAAAAGAAGAAAGACGTCTGTTAAGGAGGATAAAAAGAAGAAAGGGAAACTGGATCGGACATATTCTGAGAGAGAGAGAATAGAATCATCAGAGATGCCATCGAAGGAAAAATAGACGGAAAAAGACCCAGAGGAAGAGTAAGGAAAACGATGTTAGATGATAATGGATACAGGTGCACAACCTTGAAAGAGAAGGCTGATAGCAGGAGAAAGTGGAAGGAAAGTTTTTGCTACTAAGAGAAGAACCTGCTCAATTGCAGAAAACTCAAGAAGAAGAGCCCAAAAGACAATGGCAAGACCCCCCGCTGACTTTTGGGTTTGGAACTTCTTTGGTCGTGGAGAACCTTTGTGTCTCCCCTCATTCACAATATGAGGGTAGATGACATGATAGGATACAAAGTAATACACAGATATTTATGTGCATTAACTACACACACACATCAAGTATACCTAGCATGATATGATGTGTTTCAAGTGTTTCTTTAAATTCGTGAATAGGAAATTGTCAGATGGGACCAGGTCTTGTGAATAGGGTGGGTGAAGCAGACATTGAAAGCCCAAGTTACGTATTGTCTGTTGGGTTTCATGAGCAGTGTGAGCAGGTGTGTTGTCCTGCAAAAGCAACATGCCCCTGCTCAGTTTTCTGCAGCATTTTCCCTTCAGAGTTGTGAATAAACTGTTTTTTTTTTGAGGTACTTAGTAAGGATTACACTATCCATATCCCAAAAGACAATGGCAAGTTCCCTGCTGACTTCTGGGTTTGGAACTTCTTTGGTCGTGGAGAACCTTTGTGTCTCCCCTACATTGACTGTTGTTTGGTCTCTGGGTCATAGTGATGAAGCCATGTTTCATCATCAGTCACAATACGAGCAAAAAAATTTGAACCAGATTTCTCAAAATGACCCAATATTCCTTGAGATGACAGCACACACTTTCTCTTTTGCTTGGCATTCAAACATTTGGGGATCCACTTCACAGAGAGCTTCAACATGTCCAGATGTTGGTGGATAATAAGCTCATTCCCTGGATATCCCTAGCATCTTTGTAATATTTTTGGCTGGTTTTCATCTATCATCAACGATCATGGCATGCACTGCACTGATGTTTTCAGGTGTGATTGCTGTGAAAGGTGTTCCTGACCTGGGGGCATCTTTGTCTCAGGATGCCCATTTTAAACTTGGCTACCCATCTAGCAACTCTCTGACATGCTGGGGCATAGTCCCCTAAAGTCTCACACAAAGTTTGGCAAATCTCAGTTGCAGACCTTTCCTGCTGCATGAAACTTGATGACCCACACCTCTGTGTCTTCAAATTTTTTCAGAACCTCTGACATGTCTTTTTATATATCCTAAAATTAAAAGAACAAATTATTACAATCTGATGAAACATGGGGATTAAAGGGTTTTTAAGATACGTTCTTTCTTGTGGTTATATCAGTTGCATTAATATCATTTTTGTTCTAGGTGCTTATCAGAACTTTCCAACTCCCATAGGGGATACTTGTATCTAGTACTGGCAACTAAAATTTTTACATTGGTATATTACTCAGCATGCTATATACTTAGCAAAATTTGAGATGCGGTTTCCATACGAATATTTTCTTGTTGGTGTTCTAGGTTTCTTTGTGTATTATTTAATACAATGCTGGCCTGGTTGGCTGAGTGGTTAGCATATCTGCTCTCCAGCCAAATGGCTGCGGATTTGAATTCCTGAGTGGGCATGGATGTTTGTGATTGTCAGTGGAAATACTATTAGTGGTGGCAGGCAGTAGATGGCATTGGTGTAGTTGGTAGATGGAGTGGTGGAGACAGAGAGATGTAGAGTAGGTGTCCTCCCTCGATGAGTCTTTGGACTCCCTGGAGGTGTCACGTAATAATACAAAAATAATAGTAACTAATCTCATCATGTACAGTTATCCTTTGTCATTTTGAAAGCAAACACATTTTGGCACTCAGTAATACCAATATAAAACCTGACTTTTTTTTTTTTTTTTAAAAAAAGCAAAAACATTTTATAGTACTTAGATTATTAGTTACTAACCCTCCAGAACCACTGAATAACAATGTGATTAGGATGATATCCTCCTTTGTAAACAGTATTCTGTTTCCAATCTTTTACATCTATTTTACCAATTCCACACATCAGCAGTTCTAATTCATGCTCATCAAACAGCTTTATTAAATTAAGAGGAATAATTTCACTAAATCCTTCCAAGAATGCATTCATCTGGGGTTGGATGCGAGATACAAATCGCCACTGAATCACAAGACTGAAGGGGAAAAAAAAAAAAAAGATGCATTATACACATTAATAACACAGCCTAAATACATAAAAGAAGCCATTATTTAAAATACAGTACTAAAGATCATGAATAATTGTTTAACAATTGTAAAAATTAGGATTTACTCTTATATTTATCCATTTGTTATGTGGGCATTCTTGAGAGAAAAAAGAGCTAAGAAACAACAAACCCACATTAAAAAGGTGATTATGTCATCTGTTTACAATGCAAATCACAGCTGTACATCCTGAAGAATATATTATCAGCAATCAAAAGAACCCAATAACATTCTTACACATCAATTCCAATGAGATTAAATGTATGTAATATCTGTGAAAAGTTTATGGTGATTTCTATGAAATGCATTCTGACATATAATTGGACCCACAGTGGGATTCAAACCCATGACCAAGTTGAAGTACAGAGAAGCTGCCCAACCAAGCCAACATTTTAAGTTTCAAATATGTGTATAATTAATTATATACTGGACAATATTTTGATGAAGCTTTCCAGAATTTTATGTTCACATGTAATTCTAGTGATAATTTCTGCCATTTATGATTAATAATTCTGAAAAATGGAAAAAAAAAAGATATATTAAAAAAATGGGAGGGGAGATTAATTGTATATATTAACAGTATATAAGGTGACACTTTACAAAATTGCATACTGACATACTTTCTGATGATAGTTTTCTTCGATTCACTATTGATATTTAAAATAAAAAAAATAAATAATTGATGGTGAATGAGCATCTCATCTCATCTCTCTCGAAGAAAAAATAATAAAATCTAAATTGAATTTTATGAAGTGCCTTCATATAGTTCCAGTGAACGCCAGTGTTAATGACATAGGATGCCAGTCCAGATTTTTCATATTTTGAATATTTGATATAATCTTTATATTTTTGAATATCACCTCAATTAAGTGACCAGACTATCCACAATAGGAGCAAGGCATCTAATAAATCCCCAAGAAAGGATAACAGTTTTCAAATGGTTTTGGTAGTATTTACACCATATCTGTGAAAATCCATGGTAGCCTTTCTATATCCCTTCAAGGTATGATATAGAAACTCATACCATCTGAATGAGGTCTGGCTGAGGACCGATATTTAGCAAAGATCTTTTGAATGTTAACCTTGATAATGTTTAGTAGAAATTAAGGTAGTTTTTATGTTCTTTAGTTCATTTAAATGACTGGACTCCTCAGAACAGATGGACTGAGCATGGTAAGCCAAAGTCTTCACAATACCTACCTTCTATGATAGGTAAATTATTATTATTATTATTACATGACACCTCCAGAAAGTCCAGACTCATCGAGAAAGGACACCTGCTCTACATCTCCGTCTCCACCATTCAATCCACAAACTACACCAATTCCATCTACTGTCCGTCACCACCACTAGCATTTCCACAGACAATCGCAAACATCCATGCCCACAAAGGGATTCGAACCCGCAGCGTTTTGGCTGGAAAGCGAATATGCTATTTGCTCGGACAACCAGGCCAGAAAAAAATTATGCCAATGACAGTTGAATATACTGACTTGTAAATATGGGTTTCAGGCAAACTGAAAACTGAATAACTTCATTAGGATTATGTGTTTTTAATGTATCCAAAAGAGGAAGATAGTTGTTTGCTACTTTTCAATAATAAACTTAATGACTATTAATTAATTTTTCCATTTCTTAGTCTATAAAATTAATATGACTAATTATACAGGGTGTCTGTTCATCTTGGACCTCCCTAATTTCAACATGTCACTATTACTGAAGTGTATGGACCATGGTGTTGAAATCACCAAGTTTTTGTAAAAAAAATTCTGGATGAAACTTGTAGTCTCTGAAATGTTTGAACAACACAAACCTTACATATTTCTGAATTTTAATTTTTTACCATTCTTCGAAACTAGGGAGGTCCAATGTGGACACCCTATGTAAAGTCTATAATTCTTCACTAAATATGATGTAAAAATTCTTACAAACTGGAATAACCATTGCAAATTTTCAATCACAAGACACTACACCTAATCTTAACAATTTACCAATGAAAGAGGATTAAATCTGCACATCATTCAAAATAACATGTGAAACCTATCTCCAACATATCTTAATGTTAAGGATACGTACTGGTTTAAGATGGCAACAATTCATCTTCCTGTATTACGTTATTAGATAAAAAAAATTAATCTGAAGCTTAAGAAATATTTCTTCTAATTTATTCGTATTCACAGTAACATACACTTGCAAAATACTTATCAAATGATTCTGTAACTCCAACTAGATCATTCAAAACTGGTTCCAGGCAAATATTATGTTTAATGTGTTTCCATTACCTCAGTTCTTTTTACTTATCCATAAAAGATTTCCATGGGAGAAGAAATTAATATTGGGTACTAAAGGATTAACAACATCTATGGTATATTAAAAGGATCACTAGTTAGGAAGAGATCAAGGTTATTTGGAGTGCAGCAAGGATCTTGGACAATCTACATGGCATCACTGGTGGCTGAATGCCTTAGCATCTCTATTTGCTTTTCCAATTTTTGGCCAAGTGGCCAAAAATTGGAAAAGACTTGGGTTCAACTCTTATTGTGGTGAGAGGATCATTATATGGCCTTTTTCAAATGAAGGTGAGTTAGCTGATTACATACAAAAGCAGAAGGGTTTTTTCCTTTGGAAACAGAGGTTTTTTTTTTATCTCACATACAGACAAATCGACCCTAGTATACCTGCAATTTACAGAGAAAATAAACTATTAATGTCAGTAAATGGTGGTGTGAGTGTAGATGGAGAATAAGTAATGTAGACAGTGGATGGAGTGTACTCTTGCAACGAGTCTTTGGATTCATTGGAGATGTCACGTAATAATAATAAATGTCATATTTGAAATGGATATGTGTATAAATGTTAAAAAGCAATACTTATTAATGAAAAAAAAAAACTGGATGTTTTTAATCGAATTAATTTATTTATGAATTAACTTTTCAATTTGTGTATTCACACAGCTGGGTGGTTGGACAAGTGGTCAGTATATCTGCTTTCCAACCAACAGGCTATAGTTTCCAAATCCCATTGTGGACATGGAGGTTTTGTGAATATCTTTAGGTGGTAGATTAATTTTTATTGCCTGGTGTGAGATCATTACTCTCCTTACTGAAGGTCACAGGTAGATTGAAAAATTTCTATGTTGGCTCTTCTCTAAAATTATCTAACTCTTTGTCCCCCAACTGTACTAATATTAATATATTATACACTAACAACCTTTTTTGGGTGAAATTTAGATAAAAAAATCTACTTCTCCTTTTGTGACTTCTCATGGGTTGTTAAGGTAAAATTAATACACAGGAGGGTAAAGGTAACAAGAAGTCATCCCTGAAAATTGTATAGAAGAGTGGTGTGAATGAAGACTAGGTTTTTCACAGGCAAATGGATTATGCCTGTGAAAAATTCACAGAAATCATTACAGTAAGTGATTTCTGTGAATTTGGATGCTGAATAAACTAAGTTAAAATATGATGGATGTAACAAAGGAGCAGGATTTTCATAATGCATTCTGACGATACAGATGTGTGTTATTAATAACAGTATGTAAAATTAAGTTGAAACTGCCCCTCAGAAAGAACTCCATGGTTCAATGCATTTTTTTGTATATGCTCATTACTAGAATTTTCAGGTCACCCATCCAAAATTTTCAACTTACAGAAAGCCTAGTTACACAGACAAATAATCCTAATGCCCATTACCATAATCATCATCTAAAACAAAAGTTGGTACATCCAAACTTTTAGCTTACAGAGCTACTCTGATTTGTTGTTTGGGGGGAGAGACCCAGAAAACAGAACTATAACATCAGGAAAACACTTTATCACAAACAAAGTATAACAGAAATAAAACCAGAAATATTATTTGCACTTCAGCTCTGGAATGCACACCACAATTTTTTTTTTTTTTTTGATGCACAACCAATTATTATTATGAACAACATCTTTTGCAAATAAGAACCTGTCAGAAACTATGAACCTGTATTTTATTATCATTATTAACACGTTGACTGCCACGGCAATTTTCAGGATTCGGGTCTCAGAAGCCAATTTTATTTAATCATATCATATTATTCAAAATCCTAATTATAATGCATAGTAATCACCAAAAAACATACAGAATATTAATAGAAAGGGGGATGGTAAATCCCTTTATGTTTTAATAGCCGGGTACGAAACTCGGATTGAAATCCATAGAGTTTCATGCTGAAAAAAACTATCGGCACGCCCAAGTATAAATGATCACTTGGATAGTACAACACCAGGGCAACTCCATGCAAAGGTGGAGCAAGCTCACTCACTAACTTTAATATTCTTTCATAATGTAAAACCCAGCTCCTAAGAGATGTATATATATTGTTTTACATTATGAGAAGAGGTCACTACCCAGACCGGTTTCATTTTGTTACTAATTTAATAAGCCGAAAGGCTTATTAAATTAGTAACATACAGAATGTGTTTTTTTTGGAAAAAAAGGTCTCACGATTTATCTTCTAGTGGCATATGTAATAGAAAGTTCTTCGCAGTAGCCAACTATGAGTTAATTCGTATTCAGACATGCTTTGACTTGTCGTTGTTTCGCTAAAGCAGAGTTAGCAATGCGTGTGTAAGTTCGTCACTAGTGAATCAAACTTAGTTGAGTATATTACATTTACTTCCTTCTTGAGTATTTCGTTTTATAATTATTATTATAATATATATTTATAACTTCACAATATGGATAAGAAAAGACCACTGACTCAAGAACTTGAGTACTATGCTAATCTAAGTGAGTCAGAATTTGATGAGATTTTTGCCGAGGATAGTTACCAGTAGCGATTATGAACCTTCTGAGGATTTAAGTGAAGACAGTGAAGATGAAGTCATCCCTGAGCATGAAGATAATCCTGATACTTCCCAAGCAATAACATCAAATATGAAGGATAATTTGTGGACCAAAATACAACAAGATCCTGAACAATTTATTTTCCAAGAGAACATTGGTTTGAAATTGGACACAACAGATTTTACAGTACAAACATTGACTTATTTTTTTTTCAGAAGAGTTTCTTGCATTACTGGTAGAACAAACTAATTTATATGCTGAGCAAGAAATTGCAAAACTTCCATGAGTAAGAAAATCTCACAGGGCATCACAATGGAAGGACCTCAGCATCACAGAAATGAAAGTTTTTATTGGACTTTTATTACAAATGGTCCCTTGTTCTTTTCCAACAATAGAGCTGTTGGAAAAGAACAAGCCCTTGTTCTTTTCCAACATTACTGGAGTAAAAACCCACTTTACAATATAACGTTTTGGCGATCACAGATGAGTCGAAATAGATTCCAGTTGTTATTGCGTTATTTTCACTTCGCTGATAACTCAATACCATCCTCTGACACCATACAAGGTAAGACCGATATTGAATCATTTTAATAATATTATGTGCCTAATTAAATCACTTAAGGAATTGAACAATGTAGATACGAATATAAATTAAATTACACTTTAATAAATATTTCTGATATTTTGACAACGTCGCATTGCCATCTTCAAAAGGAACTTACAAAAAAAGGCACGTGCATGTAGGCACTACAACACAGTAACTGAGAATGAAGAGATGAAGCTATTGTTCTCCTAAAAGTCCTGATGGTGCCCTCTAGCAGGCTAAGCAGGTGTTCTTGGCCATTGGGCTGAAGGTCTGCTGATGTAAGCCTCCCAAGGGATTGGGAGGCGACTTTTAGGAGAACAATAGCTTCATCTCTTCATTCTCAGTTACTGTGTTGTAGTGCCTACGTGCACGTGCCTTTTTTTGTAAATTCCTTTTGAAGATGGCAACGTGACGCTGCCGAAATATCGGAAATATTTATTAAAGCGTAATTTAATTTATATTCGCATCTACGTTGTTCAATTCCTTAAGTGATTTAATAATGCATAACCAATGTATAAGCCTGTCTACGAGAATATTATGTGCCAAAACTACGTACCAGATAAAAAATATCTGTATCGGCGAATCAATGATGCTGTGACGTGGAAGATTAAGTTTCCGCCAGTATATACAAAATAAAAAACACAAATACGGAATCAAACTTTATACACTGTGTGAGTCCGATGGTTTGCTATGAAAATAAAAATTTACTCCAGTAAATCTGAAGAAACTGACCATAATTGGGTCACATTATTGAAGTTATCTTGCACTTACTGGAGGAATATCTTGATAAGGGGTACATATTATATATGGATAATTTTTATAATTCTGTTATTCTTACGAAATTATTGACTGCGCAAAAAACTTATGCATGTGGAGCACTACATAATAACAGAAAGGGAAATCCCATAGAGGTGGTAAATCGAAAAGTGAAAAAAAAAGGGGGGGGGGTTTGGCAACGAAATGGTCCTGCTATAGTATGTAAATGGAAAGACAAACGAGAAGTACTTTGTATTTCTAACATGCATGTTGTTGAAATGGTAGAGGTGTCCAACTGCAATGGAAAATTTTTGATGAAACCAAACATAATTCAAGATTATAATAAGGGAATATCTGGCATTGAGTGATCAGATCAAATGTGGTCGTTCTACTCAGCTCTAAGAAAGACCATTAGATGGCAAAAAAAAATTGCATTACATATTATAGAAATATATATACACAATGCATTAAAATTTTTTCATAAAGTGACTAATTCTAACATAAAACTTATAAAATTTAGAGAAGCATTCATCAAAGCGTTGGTTGGAAAAGAGGTTCTGCAAGTTTCAAAGAAAGTTAGATCAGAAGAAGTTCATTCTTTAGAGAGTATCCCACCTACCGAAAAAAAACTGTGTCTGACAAAGCCATGTCGAATTTGTACCCAAGCTAAAAAAAAAACAAAGAGAAACACATTATTATTGTCCAGCCTGCAAAGAGAAGCCAGCATTTTGTGTGGAAGGTTGTTTTAAAAAATATCACAAAAAATAAAATTGTTCTATTACTTTGTATTTGATTTTCACTGTATGAATAAATTTTCTTTTCATGTACGCCAGCCTTGATTTTTTTGTTCTCTTCCCAGAAGACAACTATCCATAGTTACACTTATATACTACAAATATACTCGCAGCTGCACGAAAAAGGCAAGTTCAGCAACTACAAGATAACTCGCAGTCTGCAGTTGTTTAAGTGAGACCTCAAGGAAGTCAGGAACTCGTTGAAGGAGGCCATACTATTCACACAAGCTGTCATATCTGTTCTTGAATTCATTCACACTACTTGCACACACACAACATCCAATGGCAATCCATTCCAATCATGCACTACTCTATGAGAGAAAAATTTAGCCTTCACCTCCTTTCTTGAGCGCCCTTACATCCTTTCTTCACCTTCTATAAAATGAAAAATTCCATCCACTGAAATCTACTTAGGTGCAATTCTAGCTCGCCTCCTCGTGATGCACCCTGGGTCATGCTAAAAAGCTAGAGCGACTGGCAGCCAGACCATTGTGCAATCTCCTGACCATACTTACACATGGAAACTCAAAACCTTCACAACGGTTCTTCTTCGAACCAGCTGATAAGGAATGTTGGACATAATATCCGTATCTTCCAATTAAATGTTGAGGGTATTAGCGCACCAAAATGTCAATGTCTTTCTAAACTTCTACAAGAAAAAAAACGTCGATTTACTTCTCGTTCAAGAATCACATATCGAAACTGAAGATCAAGTTAAATCTAGAGCAATAATCCCTGGCTACGACATTCTCGGGATTACTTACAGTCATAGCTATGGCAACATAACATATGCCCGAAATGGTATTGAGAATGCTGTGCCAATATCTTCTTTGACTGATGACAAAATCCATAAGATCGCTGTTAAAATAGCTGACATTACAATTGTGAATGTATATAAACCACCTGCCACTGTTTGGCCAAATGATGTTCTACAGACATACTCCCACCCAACGGTGTACTCTGGGGACTTCAACAGTCATCATACTTCTTGGAAATACGATCGGAATGATCAAAACGGGGAAATATTAGCTGAACGGGCAGATCAACACTGTCTTCACTTGGTTTTTGATGCCAAGGAAAAAGGCATCTTTAAATCAAGAGCCAGGAATAAGGAATATAACCAAGATTTGACATTCATCTCCACTGATTGTGAAAATCAGCCTCTACAGACTTTCAGACATATTTTTGAGGTTTTTCCAAATAACCAGCACTGGCCCATCTTTATGGAATTAGGAGCCCAAATTCCAGTGATAACATCATTTCCTAGACCAAGATGGAATATTCAAAAAGCAGACTGGGAAAACTTCACTGCGGATCTAGATGCACGCCTTAGAAGAATTCCCTCAACTTACAAAAACTATACAGTGTTCACTGGAGTAGTTATAGCGGTGGCAAAAATACACATTCCTTGAGGCTACCGAAAAGAATACGTGCCTGGATGGACCAATGAAAGCGAATCCCTGTATCGGGAATTCCTTGAAAGTGAGGATCCTGAGATAGGAGAACTGCTCCATAGTCTCAACTCTGCTCGTAGGGAAAAGTAGATTCAAATAACTGAAAACACAGATTTCAAACACTCTAGTAGAAAAGCCTGGTCGCTACTTAAAAAGCTTGCTTCAAGCCCCTCTGTACCAAAGAAATCTTCTCTTATCGATCCGAATCAGATAGCTGCTCACATTGTTTCGCTTTCTAGAGCTCAGATAGATAAAAAACATACTAAAGAGGTAAAACGCAAAATAAAGGCTATGAAGTCTGTAGCTCAAAAGAATCAACAATTCTCTTTGCCTTTTTCCCGTGAGGAAATATCCTTGGTGCTTCAAAATATCAAAACGGGGAAGGCTCCTGGATTTGACAATGTTCATAATGAATTCCTGACGCACCATGGACCTTATGCAAGATCGTGGCTGGCTAAGTTCTTTAACGATATACCTGAAAGTGGCTGTGTTCCTAAAGAATTTAAAAGGACAAAAATCATTGCTGTGTTAAAACCAGGTAAGCCAGCAGACAGAACTGAAAGTTATCGCCCCATAGCCCTTTAAGTGCAACCTACAAATTGTTGGAGAGACTAATATTGAACAGGATCAGTGATAAAATTTTGGAACGTGTTCCAATAGAACAAGCAGGGTTCAGAAGAGATCGCAGCTACACAGATCAAGTTCTCAGCTTAACAACCTACATTGAAGCAGGATTTCAAAGATGCCTGAAGACTACTGCAGTCTTTATTGACTTAACAGCGGCTTACAATACTGTTTGGAGGGAGGGACTCATATATAAATTTCTTAAGGGCATCCCATGTAAAATATTGGGTCATCTCCTAAACAACTCACTGTGTGATCGATATTTCAGGGTAGTCACCAGAGGAAGCATCAGTAAACAGAGAGTGCTTAAGAATGGATTACCTCAGGGCTCAGTGCTTGCACCACTGCTTTTTAGCCTTTACATCACAGATATTCCTGAAACAGCCAGCAGGAAGTTTGCTTATGCAGATGATCTAGCTTTGGCAATCAGCGACAAGTCTAACAAAAGAACTGAAGAAATATTGACAAATGATCTGTCGGCTTTATGGCAGTTCTATAAAAAATGGAGATTAACACCAAATTCTGGTAAAACCGAATGTTCTTGCTTTCACCTGAACAATAGTCTTGTAAATCAAAAACCAGAGATATATGCTGATTGAACATTAATTTCGTTTAATTCGACACCTAAATATCTGGGAATAACTCTCTGGATAGAACTCTGACATATAAACAGCATATGATTAATATCGCTGCTAAAGTTCACACCAGAAATAACATAGTTCAGAAGCTTTGTGGTACTATATGGGGCTCAAGAGCCACAACTTTGCGGTGCACTGCTATGGGTCTAGTTTACAGTGCAGCAGAGTATGGTGCTCCTATCTGGCTCAATAGTTACCATGTCAATAAACTAGATACTCAATTTAACTCCACTTTGCGTTTAATAACAGGTTGCATTAGGAGTACACCCTTACAATGGCTCCCCACTTTGAGCCACGTTGCTCCTCCGGAACTGCGACGACAGGAAGCCTTGCTTCGTGAATATAAAAGAATTTTAAATAACCTAAACCTCCCAATACATGAATTTATTTTTAGTCTATTGGATGCTTTATCCAATAGACTAAAATCCAGAAGACCTGCCATAAAAACCACCCGTAATCTTCTTAGCCAGAATGACAGTATGGTGACTAGGTGGGATGTACTGTGGTCCCAAGCAGTATCACCTGACGTTCGCAATCACATAAACATCTTCCAAAAACCATCTGGTTTTTGGAAGATTTTGGAAGTTTTTGATTTCACCTGCCCAGGAATATATGGATGACAGCTAACAGGATTCGTACAGGCCATGGTGTATGTGGAGACTTACTTTCAAAGTGGAGTAAGATACCAAATCCCCACTGTCCCCGTGGAGCCGAGACCCAAACCATTTACCAAATAATACAGGAATGCGAGCTGACAGCATATCCAGGTGACTTGAAGGATATCTTTCACCTATCCCCAGAGGTGATCAACTGGATCAGGAACCTAAATGTTAAAATATGACTAATCTTCTATCTGATGCTTGTCATAAATTTCATATTTGTATTTGCGTGAATGTAGACTTTTTTTTTTAATCATATCTGTGTATCTTATCTATACTCATGTGTACTATATCTTATTGTCTTTTAACCATGTGTACAAGCCATACGATAAATAAATAAATACTTACAAACTTCTGAAAGAAGTTTGAGACTTACAACTTCTTTCAGAAGTTTGTAAGTCTCAAATCATATTACTCCTCTTTCTCCTGTTTGCTAGTGTCTGCAGCCTACAAATTCTCAATCAGTCTTCATAATCAGTATTCCACACAATTCTGATATCATTTTTGACACTCTCCTTTGTGTGCGCGCATGCACACACACACACACACGCTCTCTCTCTCTCTCTACTGCATCAGAATCACCATGGATACCAGACCTGCGTGAAACAGTCCAAATGAGATCTTATAAGGCCTTGTAAACAGGAAAAATGACTTCATCTTTACATGTCAAGGTTTGTTTCAGCATTGCCATTATTCTTTGAGTTGTATTTACAATTTTTTCTATATGATCCTTGAACTTCAATTTGCTGTCTACTAAAACTCCAAGATTCCTACCCTGATCAGTTTCTTCTAGCATAATCTCACCAATATAATACGGCACTGGATACGTAATCAAAACAAAGCACATGACTTTACATTTATTAAAACTGAAATGACTGCCATTTTCACACATGCCCACAATTCCAGCCTATTCAAATCATTCTGCAAGTACTGCATATCAGCAGAATTTCTGACTACCCTATCTATCTTTGCATCATCAGCAAATAGCTGTGAGTCTCATGTCAAATTCTTGCCAATGTTATTAATGTACAGATTGAATAACAATGGACCAAGGACTGATTCTTGAGGCACACCACTGGTTACCTTGAATCTTGCATATCACCCCCCCCCCTCCCGACATAAGACTTTTTGATATCTGTCAATCCGCCATCCTCTTATTATTATTATTGTATGGGCACCTCCATGAAGGCTTAATACTCATCACCTTGAACCTATTAACAGACAAAGTACTCACAACTGACTCTGGCAATCTATTCCATTCACTCCCAAATCTCTAAGCAAAAAACTTAGTCCTCACACCCCCCTACTAACCACACCTTTATTCAACTTACAGGGATGACTCCTTGTTCTGGTCCCTCTAGCCAAGTGCTGAAACATTTCCCCTGCATCAATTCTATGAAACTCTTTAAGCAACATTAATGTTTCTATCATATCCCCTCTTTTTTACCTCTCAACCAACTTCTGCAATCCACACATCCTCAATTATCCTCATATGGAAATTCCATAGACCACTCACCATCTTGGTCACTCAATTGAATCTTCTCCACTGTTTCCTCAACCCCCAAGAAATCAGATTTGTGCACAGTAATCCAGATGTGGAGGTTTCAAGGCCTTATAAAGAGGAATAACTTCCTTATCTGTACTTATTAATGTGTTCTTCAATAGCAAAGTAATCTCATGGGTTGATTCAGCAGCCTTAGCAATATGTCTGCTAAACTTTAACTCTTTATCTACCACCACCTCTAAAATCTATAGCTTCATCTATTTCCTGGAGTACAGTGCCATCAATGTGATACACAGCTTGTAATTTACGAGGGGGATCTAGAAAATTCTGATAAACATCAGAACAAAAATTAATTAATTTTATGTCTTTTTATATATCCTAAAAGAAAAAGAACAAATCATTACAATTTGATGAAACATGGGGGTCAAAGGTTTTTAAGATATGTTCTTTCTTGTGGTTATATCAGTTGCTTTAATATTATTTTTGTTCTAGGTGTTTATCAGAACTTTCCAACCCACCCAGCCTTCATATTTATCCCAAAATGCATAATTTAACATTTCTCCACATTAAAATGACACCCAGTATGGTTTATCTCTAACATTCTGGAAAACAGAACTCACTTCAGTTACTCTTCTCTGGATTTTTTTTTCCTTTTAAATCTTCATTCCCTTCAAAACCAAGAGGTCAAATTTGTTTAGATATTACTGTATACAAATTACTTCATTACTTCTACATATTGATGACTTATCATCTGCTGTAATCCACAAATTTCAGTTTCTTGCTACTACCCCTTCTCACTTACCTTATCATTTCCAATTCTTTCAGGATGTTACAAATGTAAACACTTTCCATTTTGCCTTTAAAATTATCTCACACTTAGCAACGCTAAACATAGCCCTTTCCCAAATTTTCTGAGGTCTGAAAACAACTTACATATTGAAAACATAAGTTTCTGTGGTTTAGCAGTTTGGTGGGAAGCGTCCGGTATTGAGACTATATTTTAAGGAAAATAACGAGTTTACTAAAAATAAGCAATTATAATCCTTGTGTAGAGACTTAAGTGCTGTGCAAATATCATGTTGGAGGCTTAATGGATTGTATTCAGCACTCAGAAAGGATTAAAAGGGAATTTAATACTTCCTATATTTCGTCTCAGTCACTGAGACATCTTCAGGGATTACAAAAAAATTAATGTAACATATACACTGTAGGTGGCCTGGAATGTAAGGTGGGATCTCTGATGATAAGTGTTTTCCAAATCTTAGATAGCTTAATGCAACTATTTATTAAGATTTGGTTGATTTCTGAGAGCTGCTGCTGATTCCAAAAATATTCTCTCTTTTTTGAATTTGCTGTGGTGGAGCATGGTGGTTTTTTCCATGAGATCCTGTGGGTTGTATCCAAGACATGCCATCACCATACATCCGTGGCATGTCCGAAAAAATAGCCAAGATTTTAAAAAAGTATAACTTACACACAGCATTTAAGCCCGCACTGCAAATTGGCTACTCTTATCTGTTCTACAAAAGATCAACTCCCTCCTCACTCAGTGCCTGGAGTTTATAAAGTACCCTGTTCCTATAAGCTGGCATACTTTGGACAGACAGGCAGATCAGCAATTAAGGAACACAAGTCATACATCTACAACCACACATGGTCAGTCACGCCTGGCTGATCATGTCTTGGATACAACCCACAGGATCTCATGGGAAAAAACCACCATGCTCCACCACAGCAAATTCAAAAAAAAGAGAGAGACTATTTTTGGAATCAGCAGCAGCTCTCAGAAATCAACCAAATCTTAATAAATATGGATGCATTGAGCTCCCTAAGATTTGGGAAACACTTATCATCAGAGATCCCACCTTATATTCCAGGCCACCGACAACCACCCTTAGAGGGCGCTACACCTAGATAGGACTTTAGTGGTGTCACCCACGTGATTGGGCTTAGTATTGTGTGGTATTTATGAATACGTTAGTTTTTTTGTAATCCCCGAAGATGTCTCAGTGACTGAGATGAAATATAGGAAGTATTAAATTCAGTTTTAATCATTTCTAAGTGCTGTATATAATCCATTAAGCCTCCAACATAACAATTATAATCCTACAAGTTTCAGATTTACATTGTAAGGGGTACTAGCAAAAGGTTATACACAACAAACCCATAGAAACAATTAATTACACATATCAGATGTTATCAGAACTTCACAAGTAGTGCATACATATAAGTAACCAGTATAAAAACGTTAAATTCATTACTGTATGGATGTTGGAATTGGAACACTGCTAGTGATCGCTGCCACATTCTGAAGCATCGCATGTCATATCCTAGGTCAGTGACAATTAGATTTTGAATGAACGCAAACCAAACTTGGTGTAAGATTATGCCTTGATTTTTGTTACATTTGTGTGGATCCTTAGTATTTGCATTTGCTTGAACTTTTTTGGAAAACAATTATGATCAATATATGGCATTTTTGTTTGTTGCCAAACTACTTGAAGGCCTGTGGTATTTGTGTGAAATATCATCCCTGATTTATGCTGCCCCCCCCCCCCCTCTGATGTCTTTTACATATTCAGACATGTGGATCTCCCCTGATCTTCCTGTCTGGTCTACATAGCAAATGCCACTAATCTCATAAACGCTGTTTTTTCATGGGATAATGTGGAGGTTTTGGTGGATGTAATTAGAATCTGGAGATTTTATGCAAAGGTAAAAAAGCCACTTTGATGTTGTACTCATGAAGGAATGTAGCCATGATGTATTTAAACAAGATTTTAAGAATGTAATCACACTACTTAACATTCTTGATGTAAGGTAGTGTGATTACATTCCTTAAAATCTTGTTTAAGTAAAGGAGCTGAAGGAGGTGTATTAAGAATTTTGTTCATTGTCTTGGACTCATAACCATTGAGTGCGATGTTCTGTCTCAAGTAGTGCATTTCTTCATTCCTTTTAATTAACATGCTGGATATGCTGTATGCTCTATCTCATATGTTTTAATCATGCCTATATTTTGTAATGGATGACGGTGTGAAGAGTCATTTAAAAATCTTCCCGTTGTGGTAGGTTTTCTGTATACTGAAAAGGATAATCTTTTTTCCTTCATTTATTTTGACAAGGATATCAAGGAACGGTAATTTCTTTGTGATCCTCCTGCAGCTATCAATCCAGTTCTGAATTATAGTCCTCGCCAATTTCTGCAACACAGATACTCTTAGTCTGTATTCTGAAGAGTCTCATTCCCTCTCCCCATGTGAAGTGGAGTGAATTTAACCTCCTTCCACTCCTTATTGCAAGATTCTTGTTCAACACATGTACAATCAACTTTCACTATAGAAAACACCATTATAAGAAACTCAGTAGCTATGCTAAAATAATTCACTATGCAAAACTATCCACTATAACAAATTATTCTACCTACAAGTTTGTTATAGTGAGGGTGGAATGTATGTCAAGGATACCACTAACTCTCTAGTTAATTCCCTTAAAACATACTATGACATGCCATTGAGTCTTATCACCATATTAACATTCAATGTACTTCATTTTTCACATACTTTCTGCTCTCTTATCACTTGTTCTCTCCTCTGCCATTTCCTCTTCAACCAAGCTGTGGATTCAAGAATGAACCTTAATAATTGTTCATTACACCAGGCAAGTGGTTATAATTAGGGCTTGATAAATGAATTTGTCCACTTGTCCATGGCAAATAGCTGCAGGCTGAACAATATAGAATATTTTGTATTAAAAAATACAAACAAAACAATTTTTTTTTTTGTTGTTAACTTGATTAACAATATAAAGGACCATTCTAGTAAGAAAAATCAATGTAACATATCTTCCAAAAAACAATCACTGTTTTTGGACTTTGGAATACCTCATTAAAAAATGCGGACATTTTGGGTGAGAAAATTTTTTTCATGGCAAGCAGGATTTTGCATAATTTGTGAAGACCTAGTTATAATCCACCATTTTCATCAATAATATCATCCACCTATAATCAGCTTTCTACTACTGGCCATATACTAAAACACCTTGCTTTGGATTTTTGTTGGCTTCATCAGCTATATAGCACTTTTGCTTTCCTGATAAACCAAATCACCTTCCTAAGTTTCTCTTTATATTCTTCGCACAACTAATTATTGCTTTCTGCTTCACAAGGGCTCCATTATGCCTTCTTTTTCTTCCTGACCATGTTTAAATTTCATCATTCAACCATTTCATAGTCTACCCAAAATCAATCTCCTAACTTCTGAATACATTTGGTTGCTGTTGACCAGTGTCCAATTAACACTGATCTCCTTCCATGTTGTTCTAGATTATCTCTTGAGCCTTCCTATAATCAGCAGCCGTGTAGTTTCATATATATCTTTTCTCACATTTTATCTGTTTTCATAAAAAAAGAGACTAATATTAGATGACACACACACACACAATTAGCAAACATAATATACTATCCTGATAGCCTTAGTTGCTTCAGACATAATTCAAAACACTTCAATCCAATCTTCTCCTCACAGAGCCATATGGCTGGGCACCACCATGTGATCTCATAGTCACTTTTGCCAACCAAAAGCAGATATCTGAGATATTTCACAATATCTTCTGATGCAATGATCAAACTCATAATCTTTGTTTGCTCTCCACTACATACATTCTAAGGCAGCTGACTCTCAAAAATCTATATTTATTCCTTGTTCCTAGATCATCACTTCAGTCCAACTATATTTTCATAAATCACCCATAATGATCACCCTTCTTTTGTGTGCTAAACCAATTTGCATATATATTTGTCTCCACTTTAGATATATTAAGGCCTACTGCAACATCCCACTAAATATTTCACCCTGTCCTCCACCACCTAAAACCCACTGCCAACACCCTGTCCATCCACCACCTAAAATCCAATATTTCTGCTGCCTGTATTTCCCTACAATTCCTTTGCTATTATCCATAGAACTCTCCATCTTCACAAAATGACACCACACGATACCTCCCCATATCTACTCCTGCATAACATCCTCACTCATACAACCTTGTTTCATTTATGCCAATGACTGTCAGCAAATCCATGCTAAAAGGAATACGGCTGGCATTCATAATTAAACACTGTAATAAATTTCTTAACACGTTTACCTCAGACCCAAATATCCCTTATTATACAATGTCCATATAACAGTGATTCTCTCCCCCCCCCATATATTCACTACTGTTGATGGTGTCAACTTTGAAGTATGCTGATGTTGAGTTTTGTACTAGCAGCTGCCTTTTCATTGATCGCCCTGATGAAAACAGTGTGTGTGTGTGGGGGGGGGGGGTTGTTTTAGCCAGCATGAAAGTCTATCATGTTGTAGTATAATTTTACTTTGAGTTAACCCAATAATAATACAATTTTGTTGGCTAAATCCCAAATTGCCAGCCCATCTTTGTTCATTCAGTATCCAAGTAGTTTCTACTTAAGGGGGTGCTCCACAACATGAGGGGTGCCCCTCACAATCTGACCTAGTACAATCCTCATAAGATTGTGAGGATTGTACTAGGTCAGAAGCCATGGTCAGTTCTCTGCATTCCTTAAAAGGCTAAATGGAGGTCTGCTCCCAGTTATCCAAATTTGATTCTCAGCAACTCCACCTAATAACTATTATAGCTGGATAAGTAATATATTTTCCTCAAAAATATTCTCATAGCCATCCTTGAATTTTCCTTTTGTCCAACCAAATCTTTCATTCTTATAATGACTAATGTTAACTTTTGCACATTTACTCTTCATATCCAGAGTTTCAAACACCATGCTCGTTGTTCCCCACTGGAAAAAAAAAAGTTTACACGTATGTTCTCATTCACAAATGATTTTAACATCATAAAACTTAAAATTAAAAATAAGAAGTAAAGATGGAACACAATAAAAATGAAATATAATAAATTTCTTCTGAGAAAAACTTACTTAATGTACTCTGCTTTATTTTCCTGAGTTACAGCTATATTTGATCCATCTGATTTTAGTTCTCTTTGCTGCATGTGACCAAAAAGATCCTCATCAACAGAAAATCGCAAATCAAGCTCTGCAGGATCATTTTCCATAATCCACATGAGTGAATTATAATATTCTGAGTCCTGTACAACAGATATACACTTATCAGTAACACTTAAAGAAAAGTGGAGATGTATATGTAGGATGGAACTTAAGTCAATGTGCAAACAAATCTAAAAATGTGTAGTAATTCTTATGACATGATCCACTTAGACAGTTTTTTTTTAGATTATTATTATTATTACGTGACGAGTCCAAGGACTTCCAAGTGAAGCTTGTACAAATATACAAGACAGTGAAAGTTCATAAAATTTATGAATCATGGAAAAGTGACATATATTTGAATCCCCCCCCCCAACATATCTTTAACAAGATTTCCTGTCAAACTGCTAGCATAGTTGGCAGAATGGATATTCACAAATGTCTATTTAGTGAATGAATTTCAATTGTCCAGTGGGAGAACAAAATTCTCTTGCTGGTAGAGTGGAAGCCTCTAGTGACTTGAAAAAAGTGCCACATCCTTCATTTAAGTTGAAATTTAACATTATAATTCTGCTGTAAGTGTAAGCTATGTGATAAAATATAAGCACAACTGTGTTCAATCAGGTCCAGCTATTAGTACCTTGGATAACACGCACAGAATCAACGGAAAAAATAACTAAGTTTTGTAGTAACAAACATACCTTGAAAGACTTACTTTCTTTTTCTTATTTATTTATTTTATTTTATGAATCAGCAGCAGATTTAAAAAAAACCCAACCCAATTTAAATAAATATGGTTGTATTAAATTTCACAAGATTTGGGAAATGATTATTAGACAACAAATTACATGATAACCACAGTAATTAACTTGAAGTGTGTAGAAACAAGCAAATCAAAGAACAGGAATACAAGGTACACACAGCAATTGGTTTACCAATTAAAATTGGTTGCCACTAGCTAGAAATTAATATTAATAAATAATATTGAAACAATTTTTAATGTTTACCTAAAATGAAAATCGCCAAAATTTTTGAGAGAGAGAGAGAGACAATCGTCCCAATTTAGGTTAGACTGATGTAAAAGGGCTTCACAACTTTCTCTGAAAAGGCATTCATATTAAAAACTGCTTCTATGGAGAAGACAAGCTACATCCCACTGGATACTGTGTTTAGTGTCAATACTATACTTTGCCAGACTCAACTTTTGAGGTTTCATCATTCAATGTAATAATGATGTTCATTAATTAGTTTTCCACAGAACTGCTTGTGCCCAAAGTAGGTCAAATTACATTCACAAGAAATCTGGTAAACACCAGCTAAAGATAGAGGTGACAGTTTGTCTTTTGTAGATGTATAAGATGAGAAATTTTGTTGATAGGAAAATATGTGGGAATAAGGTGAGATCTTTCTGAGTAATAAATACAAACTATTATATTCAGACAATAAAAATCAGGGAAAAGAAGGAGTAGCTATAGAATCTAACTCTAAATACAAAACTACTCTGCTTGAAAATGGCAGACAATATCAAGTAGAGTGATGTTGGCAAATATTAGAATGGGGTTCTGGACAATGAGTCTTATTTGTGCATATGGTCCAACAGAAGGTTGTACTAAGGTAGAAGGGAAGGAATTTTTTAAGGCTTTAGAGAAATCAACTGATGCAATGAAAAAGGAAAAGTTGGTCCTCGTTGGGGATCTAAATAGCAGAGTAGGAAATGATTGTCAGACACAAAAATGTTATGGGAAAATTTGGAGAAAAGAGCAAAGCTAATAATAATAACAAATAACTATTGGATTTCTGCCCAGGACATGGACTGGTTATTACTAACACCATGTTCCAACATAAAAATGTGCACAAATTCACTTGGAGAGAAGAAGCAAGGAATAAGAAAAGTCTCACTGACTATGTTATTGTTGATAGTGATGTTTTCTCTTTGGTGAATGACATTAGAGTGTACAGAGGGTTTGAAATTGGAAGTGATCACCATTTAGTCTTGGGCAGGATAAAACCGAATTTCATAGTGAAAAAGAAGAACATATAAGAAAGTTTTAAAGTGAATAAAAGTTAAGCGGCTCTCAGATGTGAACTGTAGGCTAAAATACACAAAGATTATTGAAGAAAAAATGAAAGAGTTTGAGAATGGGAACCAAACCTTGGAGATTCAGTGGCAAACCATGAAGAAAACGTTGATTAATTCAGCCAGAGAGGCATGTGGTGAGGTTGTTTGCAAGGATAGAAAATTCAGAATTCCATGGAGGACACAGGAAGTTAAAGAGGCAGTGAAGGAAAAGAAGAAAGCATATCAAACGTTCCTGGCAAATCTGTCAGCTTGTTCTCTTAGAGAACACAGAGACAAATGTAAGAAAGCTAAACACTGTGTAAAACTATCTAAACAAAAGTCATGGGAAGACTTTGGTAAGAACACAGAAAATACATATAAGGAAAGCAGAAAGATATTCTGGAGGTTGTTGAAAAAGCTGAGAAATGAAGGAAAGAGTGCTGTAAAAGAAATTAGAGATTATAAAGATGACATGAAAACTAAGAAAAAGATATCCTTGACGTATGGAGTAATTACTTCGAAAAATTGTTAATGAAACAATCAGTGACAGCTCAGTGGTAAAAACACTCAACAGCATTGCAATCAGGAATACATATTGAATATTTGAAATAGAAAAAGCCAATAAAAGCCTGAAATGTGGAAAGGCAGCTGGAGTAGATAAAATTCAACCAGAAATGCTCAAGTATGGAGGTGTAAAAGTCTTACAGTGGCTGTACTGCATAGCTCAGAAGGCATGGACAGAGGGATGAATTCCAGATGATTGGAGTAGAGCTCTCATAGTAACCATATATAAAAAGGAAAATAAAACTCAATGTGAGAATTACAGAGGTATTTCCCTACTGAGTGCTCCTGGAAAGATTTATGGAAGTATACTTGAGAAATGGTAGAGAAGGATTGTTGAAGGGAAGCTTGGTGAAGAACAAGATGGATTCAGGCCAAATAGAGGCTGTCAGAATCACATTTTTACTTTACAACAAATAGTTGAGAAATCATGGGAATATAACAAAGATCTATATTTAAGCTTTATAGTCCTGTAAAAGGCATATGACAAGGTGTCCAGAGAAAAGGTATTCAAAATGCTACAGTTATATCGTGTTAAAGGGGCATTATATCAAGCAATACTTTGTCTTTATTTGAGTTGTAAGTCAGCAGTTGGAAATGAAGGAAATACAGGAAGATAGTTTAATGTTAATTCTGGTGTGAGACAAGGATGTACATTATCCCCTCTGTTATTCATTATCTATAGGGATCACATTATGAAGGAAAGTAGTATTAAACATGATATCAAAATCGGAAATGTTAATCTCAGTTTTTTACTTTATGCTGATATAAGTTATACTTTTAAATCTGCAAGATTCCCTGACTAAACTGAATAACTATTGTAATAGATTTGGTATGAAGGTCAGCAATAACAAAACAAAGACAATGAAAATAGGCAGAAGCATTGAAAATATGAACTGCATTGTGAATGGAGAACCTATAGAACAGGTAAATCAATTCAGCTACTTAGGAACAATTTTTTAGTGCAGATGATAAATTAATATGGAAATGGAAATTGAATCAACAAAGCTAGCATGGTGGGAAGTTAACTTAATAAATTTATATGGAATAAAAGAGAAATTAGTCAAAACACTAAATTAGCTGTATACAAGACAATGTTCAAACCAATTTTAACTTATGGATCTGAGAGCTGGTTTGAACTAAACACTTGACCAAAGACTAGAGACCGCAGATGTGAGAGTCCTGAGGGGCATGAACAGATTGACATCAGTTGCAATATATCATATTAAAAAAGAGGATATTAGGAAAGAACTTGACATCATTAGTATCCAGGAATGTGTTAGCAGAGCTAATCTCAGGTGATATGACAACTTAAACAAAATTGGAGACGAATGATTAGCAAAACAAATGTGCTCTGCCAGGCCAGAAAGATAAAGACGATGACCAAGATATAGGTGGATCGATATAGTAAAAAGTGCCTTAGACAACAGAAATATAAGATCTGATAATGTTGGAGTGTTGACAGGTAACAGACTGATTTGGAGCAAAACTGTAGATATGACGTTAGTAATGATGTAAGTTTTTCATGTAGTACTATCATATTGGCCAGCCTGGCTGGCCGAGTTGTTAGTGTATCTGCTCTCCAGCCAAAAGGCTGCGGGTTCGAATCCCGCTGTGGGCATGGTTATTTGTGATTGTCTGTGGAAATACTAGTGGTGGGATCGGCGGTAGATGGTGTTGGTGTAGTTGCGGTCAGTTGCTCTTCCTTTGGAAGTGCTGTCAAACAATGGTTATTACCTGTCAGTTGACATCCTTTTCTTTCATATACTCATCAAGATTCGGGAACATCTGCAGATCTCCTTCAGCCAACCGCGTTTGCCACAGAAATATTTTCTTTTGAAATATATCCATTTTACCTCGCAGTGTGAACACGTCCATAGGCTGTCCTTGCAAGGACGTGTTTAGCTCGTTTAACAGTGTAAAAATATCTGCCAGGTACGCAAGCTTGGCTAGCCAATCATTGTCGGACAAGAGATCTAGGAATTTTGATTTATTTTGTTGCTGGAAAAATAACTTGACTTCTTAGCGCAAATCGAACAATCGGATTAGTATTTTGCCTCTCGACAGCCATCTCACCTCAGCGTGAAGGAGATGAGTATATTGAGAGCCCATTTCTTCACAAAGTGCCTCAAATATTCGAGAATTGAGGGCTTCGTGCTGAATTTCATTTACAATTTTAATTACATCAGAGAGTACTTCATGCAGTTTTGGAGACATTCTTTTTGCCGAAAGTTGCTCACGATGTAAAATACGAGTAAACAAGATGTCTGGGTATATAATATCTTTCTCTTTTGTATTGTAACAACTCCTGAAAGATGCCTGGTCATGCTTGCAGCACCATCTGTGCATATCCCAACACATTTCTTCCATTCAATACCGTGTCTCAGTAAATAACCATTAAGTGCATCGAAAATCTCAGAGCTGGTTGTTCTACCTGGCAAGTTGAGCGAACAGAGGAGTTCTTCCTTTAGCTCTCCTTGACAATCAAACAAAACAAAGGAGAACTGCCTTTTTAGTTATGTCTGTTGATTCGTCGAGTTGAATTGAATAAAACGTTGAATTTTTCACCATTTCTATCATTTGATTTTCAATATCTTCGATTCTGTGATTCACAGTGTTAGCAGACAAAGGAATTACTTTCAGTCTACGGACAGCCTGTTTCCCACAAACCTCTTCATACGCCACGCTTGTAACAAGCAAGGCTTAATTCTTCTCCAATCGTATATTATTATTATTATTATTATTTCGGGCAACTCCAAGGAGTCGACAGACTCATCGAGGGAGGCCCTAACATCATGTCAAGAACAACTATTTGACATTCACACAGTATCTATCATACCTCGCCTTGAACTCATTCACGATCATAGAACCCACAACAGACTCTGGCAGCTTATTCCACTCATTTACCACTCTCCAAGTAAAAAACCTAGCTCTAACACCCTTGTTAACCACATTCTTGCCCAGCTTCCATGAATGGCCCCTAGTCCTCCCACCACCAGTCCTATTCTCAAAAATATCTTCTGGATTGATCTTATAGAAACCCTTCAGTAATTTGAATGTCTCAATCATATCACCCCTTTTCTGCCTATCAACCAATTTTTGCAACCCACAAATCTTCAATCTGTTCTCATAAGGTTCATTCCACAGACCTGCCACCATCTTGATCACTCGTCTCTGGATCCTCTCCACCTCCTCCCCATCAAGAAGAAACCCTGGCACCCATATCTGGGCACAGTAGTCCAGATGGGGTCTTATCAGGGCTCGATATAGAGGAACAATAACTTGTTTGTCTCTGCATGTTAAAGTCTTTTTAAGTAACCAAGTGATTTGATGAGCTGATTTAGCCACTTTTGCAATGTGCTCCCTAAACTTCAACTCTCTATCCACCAACACTCCCAAATACCTGGCCTCATCAATCTCCTGGAGTACGGTTCCACCAATGTGATATACTGCTGCTAATCTTTTCGATCCAAAATACATAACCTTACACTCTGCCACATTAAATTGATATCCATTTTACCTAGCCCAGTCCTACAAACTATCCAAATCATCCTGCAAAATTTTGACATCCTGTGCACTCACAATTGCTCTACCCAACTTTGCTGATGCAAAGTTGGGTAGAGCAATTGTGAACACTTCCTCTCAGATCCTTTCCTATATTGTTTATGAACAAATTGAAAAGTAGTGGTCCAAGAACAGAACCCTGCGGCACACCACTAGTCACAAGCCATCTTTTGGACTCCACTCCTGAATAAACCACTCTCTGGTATCTCTCCAACAAGCACCCTCCTATCCATCTCACCAACCCTATATCCATCCCCATCTGCTCCAGTTTACTGATTAGAGTTCCATGTGGTATCCTGTCAAAATATGGCTTTTTACTTTTTGCGATTTGAAGTGCCATCAAATAAGAAGCCTTTACTAGGGACTTATCTTCAACAGTCATTTTTGATAATGAACTTATTTGCTTTTGCATACTTTCACACATCATTTGAAAATATTTAACTGGCTTCTTAGATAATTCTGAGTGTTTTGACTGCAAGTGCCTGGTGAGTTTTGAAGGTTTCATGGCATCATTGCATAAACTCTCAGAACACGACACAAAGCGGCCGTGGATCCAGCTCACTTTCAGGTTCTTGAATAAATCCAAAATCCAAGTAGTCCCCATCATATTTTCTTGAAACCTTGAACTTTTTCTTCTTTTCGCCTCCAGTTGTAATGCCATTCCTGATGGTGCCTGGCAGGGGCTGTGGATGCTCTGATTCATTGATCAACTCACGGTTACACGAAGTATTACCAAAGAAATGCAAAATGCTTGGTTGCTTTTTCTCACTCATTGTGGATTTATTTTATTCAAATCTTAAACCAAACAAGAAATGACATTTATCAAACTCAAGCTCTTCGATGCCATTAAATATCACACTGTGCACAGTAAAAATAAAAGCATCACTCGTCGCTTACCTAAGAAGAGTATCGTGAGGAATAAACACCAGTATAGTGTTGGCAGACGACAATTCGCTTTAACAAAATAAAACAACTGGACGAGAATAGGTATTCCCGGGGGATTTGATTGTTGTGCAGGTTGGCATGTGCCACTGAAGCCTGCCGTGCTGCCGGCAGGTCGACTGTGGCCTGACAACAAAAGCGCTCCTAGATCAAAATTGTCAGCAATCCTGTCTCGGTGTCCAAATTTCTCCACAGACCAGCAAAATTTTCCTGCAAACCACAGATTGGCAACCTCTGCTCTAGAGACAAAACATGGAACTTTTTCAAGCCACCTCAGGTTTCCAATATGCAGGTGGTGTCTCACACCGAGTGATGAAATTCTTTCTCACCTAAAGACAATTATAAACATCCATGCCCATGGCAGGATTTGAACCTGCAACCTGTTGGTTGAAAAGTGGATATGCTAACCACTCAGCCAACCAGGTAAGTTGCAACAAACTGCCTTTCATATGGGAAACTCTCATCTGCAGACAATCAACCTAAAAGTTATAATACATTTAGTTTAATCCTTTATCCAAGTGTGTGCAAACAAAGTTTGAGCCTGAAAGTATCTTCAGGACTGGGGTAAAGTGGTACAACACCAGGCAACTCCTTGCAAAGGTGGAGCAAGCTACCAACACTCCTATCTCAGTATCTCCCATAATGCAAAACACATCTCCTTGCGGATATGTATAATGTTATGCATTAAGGGAAGGGCCACTACCCAGACTAGTTTCGAGCTCCTATAGGAGGAGATGACCTTGCTAATGCTTCTGCCTTGGTATCTCCACTTGGACCTGGCTCCCACTGAAGAGACCTCAATAAAGGTCGAAACTAGTCTGGGTAGTGGCCCTTCCCTTAATGCATAACATTATACATATCTGCAAGGAGATGTGTTTTGCATTATGGGAGATACTGAGATAGGAGTGTTGGTAGCTTGCTCCACCTTTGCAAGGAGTTGCCCGGTGTTGTACCACTTTACCCCAGTCCTGAAGATACTTTCAGGCGCAAACTTTGTTTGCACACACTTGGATAAAGGATTAAACTAAATTTATTATAGTCTGACCAAGTGAAAAATAAACTTTCAACCTAAAAGTTAAAAACACACAACCAAAGCCAACAGGTGGCACAGTTTTAGGACTATAGACCTTCCTGTATTTCTCCTATTCCATCTCATTTACTGAAGTGTGCTTGCATGCACATACTGATACGAGCATAATAATTTATGAGATGCCAAATTTAACTTTGGCCAAATAATGGGAATAATAAGTAACATTTTAGTTATTATTTAGTATATGTTGAGAATAACTAACTAATTCATTATTATTACTGCATTCTCTTGGAAACAAAGACTCATCCAAGGAAGATATAAGTTTTTATTATTATTATTATGACATCAACTTTCCTGGAGTCAAAGACTCATCGAGAGAGAAAGATTTATACCATTAATAATTACAGAAATTATATAAGAAATATATATTATTATTTACACCCTCCATGGAGTCGACAGACTCATCGTGGGAGGTTCATTCAACTTACAACATATTTATCATATAGAATCTTAAAATCCTTAGCACTCCTCGCATTAACAACACATTCTGGTAATGCATTCCATTCACTGAAAATTCTCCATGTAAAAAATCTACTCCTCACCACCTTCTTCACCACACTTTTACATAACTTCCAGGAATGACCTCTGGCTCTTCCCCTCTTACCTTCTACTCTTTTTATAATCCCCTCTGGATTAATCTGATAAAATACTCTCACTAACTTAAACATCTCTATCATATCACCTTTCTTCCTCCTATCCACCAAACTCTGCAATCCACATTTCTGCAACCTCTCTCCATAGCATTCTAAACTCCTGATATTGTCTTAGTCACTCGTCTCTGGGCCCTCTTCAATGTCTCCACATCACATTGAAAACCAGGTGACCAGATCTGAGCACAATAGTCCAAGTGTGGTCTGACCAGTGCCTTGTACAGTGGCACAACCACTTCCTTATCCTTGCATGTTAGCATACTTCTTATCATAGCAGTACTATGATGTGCAACCTTTGGAACACTAGCAATATGCCCTCAAAACTTCAGCCTACTGTCAACCATCATTCCCAAATCTCTAATCTCATCCACTTTCTGCAGTACAGCATCGATATAGTACACAGCCTCATATTTCTGCACTCCAAAACAACACCTTGCACTTCTTGATATTAAAACTACAACCCCCACTCTTTTGTCCAAGTAAAAAGTCTATTCAAATCTTTCTGAAGGGATTTAGCATCAGCAGTGCTATTTATAATTCTTCCCAACTCTGCATCATTAGCAAATAATTGAAGATCCCCAGTCAGTCCACATGATATATTGTTTACAAACAGCAGGGGCCCAAGAACAGAACCCTGTGGCAAGTCACTTGTTATCCTTCTTTTTTGAGACTGCTCCATCATACACAACCTGCTGGTATCGTTCAGAGAGCCAATCTCTGATCCATCTAACCATACTCGTTCATTCAGTATCCAAGTAGATACCCAACAGGGTGCACCACAAGAAGGTGAGGATTGGACATAAGGTCCAATCCAGAAGCCCTGGTCGGTTCTCCGCATTCCTTTAAAGGCTATGTGGAGGTCTCCTCTCAGTTATACAGCTTTGACCCTTAAGCACTATGCATGCTCCTAAAGTGAAATACGTAATTAATTACTTCTCTTGTGAAACATTTAAAAATAAACTGTAATCAGAAATATCATGTCGTTAACAACCGACTAGATCGCTGATCTTGTCTTCGAGCAATATGTCAGCCCATTGCCACTTCAGATGTTTCACTCTTCCTATGATGTCAGAGACTTTGGTTTGATTTCTTATCCATGTATTCTTTTTGTGATCCAATCTTGTGATACCAAGCATACTTCTTTTCATACCAAATTGTGTTGGTGTTCTTAATTTTTGAATTTCCTTTGCATTCAATATCCATGTTTTACAGCCATATGTCAGTATTGGAAGAATACATTGGTTAAAAACTTTTCTCTTCATGCATAATGATAGTTGACTTTTGAATATTGAATGCAATTTTCCAAATGCTTTCCACCCAAGCATCGTGCCTTTTAATTTCGTCAATGATATTTTGTTCCATTGATATCTATTATCCAAGTATATGTAATGATCTACTTGTTTAACTTCCTCGTTATTGATTTTTAATATTTCTGGTTGGACATAGCTATTGAACATAACTTGGGTCTTCTTTAGGCCAACTGTTTTGCTAGCAATTTGGAGTTCATGGATATGAGTCTGTAATTCATGTGCAGGTGAAGTAAAGCTAACAACTATGTCATCTGCAAAGCATAAATGGTTTAAATATCTTTCATTTATCTTCAGACCTTTCCCTTCCCAAACAAGAAGTTTGAATATTTCTTCTAGGCACGCTGTGAATAATTTTGGAGATATTGAGTCACCCTGTCTTATACCTCTCTGTATTTTGACAGTAGAGATGTTTTCATTGAAATGAATTGCTGCTGACATTGGTGTATCGCTCCTCCACTTGTTGGTTTCATAATGCTTTAAGTATTGCACAAGTTTTAAGTGAATCAAAGACTTTCACATAGTCAATAAAACCAAGACATAGTGGTAATTGATATTCATTACACCTTTCAATAACCTGTTGTAGAACTTGAATATAATCCATTGTACTGAAGCCACTTCGAAAACCTGCCTGTTCTTTTGGTTGTGCTAGGTCTAGAGTTGCACAAATTCTATGAGTCCAGACACTGATAGTAGACGAGTTGGTGGTTTTCAAGTCTTTTACTTCACCTTTTATTTTTATTTTGTATCAGAATTAGGATAGTCTTCTTCCATGTTCTTGGTACATAATTTTTCTTCAGACATAGGGTAAATAGTTTTACCAAAATTTTTTAGATCATTTCTCCACCTGCTTTTAGAAGATCAGCTATAACTCCATCCTCACCTGCAGCTTTTCCATTTTGCAAGCTAACTTCTGGTAGAATCTGAGGTACTTCAGCTGTTTCGTAGTTGTCTTCTTCTTCATTTAATTCATCATCCTGATATAATATTGAGTAAAATTCTTCAACTCTTATTGCTATAGTATATTTATCTCTGGTGAATGTCCCTTCTTATTGCAACCATCTGTTTGTTGCTGTTCATCAATTGCCGTTTGGCTTTTTTGAGACTAGACTACGGTTGTTTTCAATTGTTTGTTGTATGAATTTGCAATTGAATTTTCTTATTTCTTCTGTGATACATTTTCTGATCATTTTGCACAATTCAGTGTATTCAATTTTATTCTGTAGGTTAACTGATTTTTCATTTCTCTTTGTTTCTTCAGAAATTGTGGCTTGTTTCTGTTCTTTGGTACCAGCTATTTCAAGTGAGCACTGCAAAAGGTTTTGGGCAATACTGTCATTACTTTCTGAAAGATCAGCATTGTGATCTATAATAAGATGTTTAAATCTATCGTTTAGTTCGTGTTGGAATACATCTTTTTTATTGTTGACTGTGCTGAGCATGTGAAACTGTGGGAAGTAATGAAAAGAATGGGTTTTCCTCAACACACTATCAGGTTGATAGCCAACTTGCATAGGGATCAAGAAGCCATGGTAAGAACAGGTGTTGGATTGACTGACTGGCTTCAAGTTGGAAAAGAAGTAAGGCAAGGATGTTTACTTTCTCCTCACTTGTTTAGTATATATGCAGAGGACATCATGCATGAAGCAATGGATGAGCTCAGGACAGGAATTAGGAAAGGAGGTAGCTTGATAAGTAATCTGAGGTATGCTGATGATACAGTACTACTCCTTTGTAATGACATGGAAGAACTAGAAGTAATTCTTGACAAAGTTAACAAGAGCAGTAATAACAGAGGACTTCAACTCAATCCTAGCAAGACAAAGATTATGGTTCTTAAAGGAAGTACAAACAGAGAAGCTCTTGAGAAACAAGTGTACCTTAATGGAGAAAGAATTAAGGAAGTCAGCAAGTTTGAGTACCTGGGATCCATTATTAATGTGAAGAATTGCTGTTCGGAAGACGTCAAAAAAGGTTAGGAATGGCTAAAACAACAGTCAAAGACCTGTCTAAAATCTGGAAGGATGGATCTATCTCCATGGGAACAAAGTTGAGGATTTTGGATACAATTGTTTTTCCAACAGCGACTTATGGATGCGAGACTTGGAACCTAAAGAAGTCAGATAAGAAATGGATATCTGCTTTTGAGATGTGGTGTTACAGAAGGCTGTTGAGGATATCGTATACTGAAAGGTGTACAAATGAATGGGTGCTAGAAAAGATCAGTAGTACTTTAAGGCTCCTTAAGGATAATTGACAGAAGAAAATTAAAATATTTTGGACACATAGAAAGGATGGAAGGAGGACTTCTCAGAACAGTAATAGAAGGTAAGGTTCCTGGAAAAAGAGGAAAGAGTAGACCATCAATGAGATGGATGGATGGTGTATGTGGAGTGACTGATCTCCAGAGAGTTGAGGCTGCCAGAAAAGCAAACAACAGGACTACATGGTGAGGCCTTGTGTGGCACATCACCGAGCATCGGAGTGACCATACAGCATCTGTAGATGCCCAGTGAACATAGAGAGAGAGAGAGAGAGAGAAATGTCGAGTTTGTGTACATCTGTTTGCTTTGATCTTTGAAATATTTTTCTTATTTCTTTTTGGCAGTTTATATGGATTTTACTGCATCCCATACGATGGTCACTTCCAATGTTGAAGGTGTTTATAAATGTTTTTCTTATTGCTGAAGATAAAGTCAATGTCACTAGTTTTCCCATTTGGACTTTTCCATGTCCACTTTCTATGTTTTTTTTTTTTTTTTTCTTGAAAAAGGAATTCATGACATACAGGTTTTCTTTTTCTGCAAATTCTATTAACCGTGCTCCTCTGTCATCTCTCATGTCATATCCAAAATTTCCTACTGAGCTTTCATCTGAATGTTGTATACCAATTCTAGCATTAAAGTCATCCATTACAATCCTGAAATGATGTTTTCTTTTATTGTAGAGTTGGGAGACATCATGATAGAAGGCTTCAATTTCTTCGTCAATATGACTTATTGTTGGTGAATAGACTTGGATGAT
Organism: Typopeltis vanoorti; assembly: GCF_054136105.1. Taxonomy (NCBI): domain Eukaryota; kingdom Metazoa; phylum Arthropoda; class Arachnida; order Uropygi; family Thelyphonidae; genus Typopeltis; species Typopeltis vanoorti. Next base: position 27,802,652 of record NC_143555.1, on the reverse strand, counting down.
CTTAAGAGTGTATCTTATACGAACGGTTTGCAGAATAAATATTCTTAAATATAATGCCCTTTCTCCCTAAACCTATTTCAGTTTTGTAAATATTAATATTCCATCAGCAGAACCTGTAGTATTTAACTGATAAAAAATATTTACAACTTTTTAAGACAAAGCAGAAATTAGGAAACTCACCAATCAATAAAATATTACTTTCATTGTATAAGAATAAAAATATGAAAATCTAAACAAATAATACATAAATAAACTATATTTTGTGAAATTTATCTTGCACTGCATTTACTTTTCCTATATCGGTATTAATGCAATATCATTTCAATTTTCTAGCGAATAACGCTTTCAGCGTTTTTCCGCAATGAATTTTCCCTGCAATAAATTTTCCTCTTGATGAATTTTACCGAGATGAATTGTCCATGAACCCTCCAAAGTATCTTCATCCCCTCTAAACTCTAGTGACCAGATTTGAGCCCAATAGTCCAGATGTGGGTGATCGATCAGGCACATCTGGACTACTGTGCTCAAATCTGAAATCACTATTATGTTATCGCTGCTGATTATTGTTCATTGTTTTAATAACCTTTGTAACATGCCCCTTAAATTTCAAATTTCAATCCACCATAATCCCAAGATCCCTTAACTTCCTCCAGGCTACTTCAACATATAGAGTATGCAGTTCCTAAAATTCAAAACCTTATATATATCAACATTAAACTGACATCCCCATTTATCTACCAATATTTCCAACTTATTAAGATCCTCCTGAAGAGCCACTACATCAGTACTACTCTCAATAACCTTCCCAACCTCTGTGGAATTCCACCAGTAACTTTCCTTTCCTCTGATACTGTCCCTCCATGTACAATCCTTTGATATCTATAAGATGACTAATTGCCAATCCAGCCCATCTACTTATCAAATCCATATATTGCAGCTTAAATATCAGTTTATCATGTGATACCTTATCAAATGCCTTTGCAAAATCTAAAAAAAAAAAAAAATTAGTGTATGCATTTCCTTCATCAACCAATCTTGTTACTTTATCATAAAAGTTTACGAGATTACTGAAACAAGAACGTCCCTAAACAAATCTGTGCTGACCTTCACAGATATTATTTTCATCTGCCCGCTTTTGTATACGAGCTCTTACCAATTTTTCTAATACCTTAACAACCACATAAGCATCACAAACTATAATTTGATGCCTCCATTCTCCCACCACTGTTATGCAGTGGCTATCTTATCCTCATTCTACTCCCAAGGAACTTTTCTAGTTGCAAGTCATTCATTAAATAGCCCAGTCAAGGGAGCCGTTAGTTCGTTAGTGCATACTCTTAAGCCTCATGGCAAAATTTCACCTAGTCTTACTTTGCTGACATCCAGAGTATTTACTATCACAAATACACCCAACTTCACTTACTTTTAATTCATTAACCCTCTCCATCCTCTCTGGCATAAGACTCGCATCCCCAGAATGAAACATTCTAATAAAGTAATCATTAAACATGTTGAAAGTTTATTTTTCACTTGGTTAGACTATAATAAATTTAGTTTAATCCTTTATCCAAGTGTGAGCAAAGAAAGTTTGCACCTGAAAGTACCTTCAGGACTGGGGTAAGGTAGTACAACACCGGGAAACTCGTTCAAAGGGGCCCAAGCTAACATCACTCCTATCTCAGTATCTCCCATAATGCAAAACACATCTCCTTGCAGATATGCATAATGTTATGCATTAAGGGAAGGGCCACTATCCAGACTAGTTTCGACCTTTATTGAGGTCTCTTCAGTGGGAGCCAGGCCCAGATGTGGCGATACCAGGCAGAAGCAATAGCGAGGTCATTTTTACCTACAGGAGTTGATAAAAGGTGTGGCACCTTTTTATTAAATTACTCTGGATTTAGAGAAAGATGTTGAAAGTTTATTTTTCACTTGGTTAGACTATAATAAATTCAGTTTAATCCTTTATCCAAGTGTGAGCAAACAAAGTTTGCGCCTGAAAGTATCTTCAGGACTGGGGTAAGGTAGTACAACACCGGGCAACTCTTATGGGAAATACTGAGATAGGAGTGATGTTAGCTTGGACCACCTTTGCTCACACTTGGATAAAGGATTAAACTAAATTTATTATAATCATTAAACAGTTCTACAATATCATTTGCCTTGGTTATTAGACTACCTTTTATATCTAACAAGACCATTTATCCACAATCATTCTTTCTTTTGCTAACTTTCATTCTTTCAATGAAGAAATTGCTTAGGGTTGTCCTTGAATGCAGTGCTAGCTCCTCTCATATTCTAATTTTCCATTCCTGATTATATTAGTCACCTTTCTTACTTAAACTTTGTATTCCTCATTCAACTGTTCACTACCTCTCATTCTATACTTTTGCCATAACCTCTATTTTATCTGCAATTCTTTTTTAATCTCAGTGGTCATCCATTTTACCCCAAATTTTTAAATATTGCATACACTTTGCTACTGCTGTTAACAAATGGTCCTTAACTGGCTTCTATGCACCACTAACCTCTTTACCCTCTAATCCATCCATGGCACTACCCCAAGTTGATTTCTAAGACTATTAAAATTGCCTGCCTTATAATTTCACATCATTTCCTTTCTCTTTAAGACTTTTGCATGCCTATGCCTACCCCTCCCCCACAGATCAATACCACTTGGTCACGTTCACCAAGTGGAGGCAAATATGATATTTCTGTCACCATAAATCCTCTGATGCTATAATCAAATCCAAAACTCTTGTTCAGAGCATTCTCTCCAACACATGCTATTTAAGATAGTTGACCCTCAAGAATTCCAAAAATTGAGTTTTCTTAATACCACAGGCTAATTCCTCTGTCCAATCTATATTTCCATAATTGAAATCACTCATAATGATCACATGCTTTCCACTAATCAAGCCAATTTGTATGAACATTTCCTGTTCATTCCCTTTTACTTTGCCTGGCCTATAACACCATCCAACTATATATCTGGTCCTTCGAACATCTAATTCACACCATACATCCTCAAAGCCATGCACACTATATCCCTCCCGACTCTCTCTCTCTCTATCCTTAGAAGGTACATCTCATAAGCCCATAAACAATACTCCTCCACCTCATTTATCTCCCTATCCTGCCAGAAAAAAGTATATCCTTCTGCCTCTATTCCTGTCAAGACATCATCCTCTGTTAACCATGTTTCACTAATACCAATAATTTTAGAAGAGATTAAATCAATCAGTGCTACTAATTCATTCCCTTTATTCCTAATGCTCCTGACATTAGTATATAGAAAACGGCACTTCTCAGTCCTCTCTTTACACCCTCTGTCCAAAAAGAAACTGAACTTTTGATAGAAAATAAAACACAGGCCAATTATAATTATTCAAATCATTTATTTCAATCAATATACTCTCCCTCAGCTTCGATACAGCGTTTGGCAGGTCAATTAATTTGTTAAATGAGTTTTTTATATCAGTTTTTAGGATACTTTTGAGATCGTGGTTACTGCAGCTTGAACGTTTTCAATGGTGTAGTATAGCTTTCGTTTGATCGGCAAATGAACTCGGTGGAAGAGAAAGAGAAAATCAAGTGAATACGGCAATCTATATTTCCATAATTGAAATCACTCATAATGATCACATGCTTTCCACTAATCAAGCCAATTTGTATGAACATTTCCTGTTCATTCCCTTTTACTTTGCCTGGCCTATAACACCATCCAACTATATATCTGGTCCTTCGAACATCTAATTCACACCATACATCCTCAAAGCCATGCACACTATATCCCTCCCGACTCTCTCTCTCTCTATCCTTAGAAGGTACATCTCATAAGCCCATAAACAATACTCCTCCACCTCATTTATCTCCCTATCCTGCCAGAAAAAAGTATATCCTTCTGCCTCTATTCCTGTCAAGACATCATCCTCTGTTAACCATGTTTCACTAATACCAATAATTTTAGAAGAGATTAAATCAATCAGTGCTACTAATTCATTCCCTTTATTCCTAATGCTCCTGACATTAGTATATAGAAAACGGCACTTCTCAGTCCTCTCTTTACACCCTCTGTCCAAAAAGAAACTGAACTTTTGATAGAAAATAAAACACAGGCCAATTATAATTATTCAAATCATTTATTTCAATCAATATACTCTCCCTCAGCTTCGATACAGCGTTTGGCAGGTCAATTAATTTGTTAAATGAGTTTTTTATATCAGTTTTTAGGATACTTTTGAGATCGTGGTTACTGCAGCTTGAACGTTTTCAATGGTGTAGTATAGCTTTCGTTTGATCGGCAAATGAACTCGGTGGAAGAGAAAGAGAAAATCAAGTGAATACGGCGAGTGATCCAACACACAAACTTGGTTTTTCCTCAAAAACTATCTCACAATGTTCGAACAATGAGATGGTGCATTATCATGCAAAAGTGACCAGCTGCCTGCATCACGATATTCATGTCGTACACGACAAATTCTCGCTATCAATCGCTTCAAAACTTCGAGATAAAACTCACCATTGACTGTTTGGCCAGGCGGAACGAATTCTTTGTGGATAATGCCCTTGGAATTGTAGAAACAAATCAGCATTGTCTTTACTTTTGACTTTTCCAAGCAACTTTTTTTCGAATGCCCCTCTTCTGGTGGTCTCCACTCAGCACTCTGATGTTTCGTTTCACGCTTATACTCAAAACATCATTTTGTCACCAGTAACGATTTTCAAGGAAGTTTGAGTCCTTACGAGTGGTTTTAATGAGGTCCTTGCAGTGTTCAATTCAATACATTTTATTGTCTGCACAAATATGTATTTATATATTCTGATGTCATGCTTCTTTATTATGCCATATGCTAAATAAATAAATAAAATTGGATACATTTTTTGGTCGTCGGTCAACTTGTGGGGAACAAATTGCAAATTCAATTTACGAAGGCCCAAACTCTCAGTCAAAATGTTGTGCATAGTTGATTTTGGAATCCCAATTCATCTTCAATCAATCTCATTGACAATTTCGGGTTTTCTTTGAAGAAATCGCACACTTCTTGGATGTTAACTTCGCTCAGTCCAGTTTCTGAACGGCCCGGCTTTTCGTCATCCTCAAGCATCTCATGACCTCTTTGAAATTGCAAAAACCACTCGTAAACTTGAGTATGGGATAAGCATTCATCATGTATACTTTTTGAAGCATTTCAGCAAAACTTTTACCAAGTTTAACACAAAAGTCAATCGCAGCTCTCTGTTTAAAACTCATTTTCTGCCTGTTCGTCAAAACACACCGTCACTCTTGGCACTATAACTCGCTTCTAATGAAACAAAAATGTCATAAACAGTTGACACAACACTAATGAAGGTTGCTGCTTTCGACAACAAAAAGATACAACAGGTGGGGCCACTATTTTCTTCTATTTTTGAAATGTTCGGTTTCTTCTTGGACAGAGGGTGTATCTAAAGTCAGCTAAATCGTTACTCTTGGCCTCATTCTATTATTGTCCATAATTTCCAATACACTCAATGTTACCTTACCTCCTGAAATGTCTTCCCCACACAAGGCTGTAATTCCTGCTCTCAACCCTATCAATTCTAGTTTCCCTGTCCAAACACTTCCACTTGTTCAGAGAACAGCAACCTCTGCAAAAGCTTGTGTCTCTCCCTATTCAGATGCAACTCATCTTTTGCATACAGCATTCTTTTTTGATGCCGATTCTTCTTTGATGGTAGACATCAAATGCACTCCAAATATCGACGTATTCTAGTCTTCTTTTGCTAAACATTCATGCAATCATTCATTCTTTGTCACTGCTCTTCTACTTAATTCTGCATTATGAAATGTGAGAACATACACTCACTACACAACCCCTCACACTTTTCTGCTGCACAATCTCTAACATTGCTCTCAAATCCTTTGCCACCCAATTAATGCTGCCCCTCGTCATTAGTACTAATCATTACTGCCATCTCCTTCACATTTATCCTCTCTTCATTACTAGTCATCCTCTTCATTGTTCTACCAGGAAAGTACTTTTCGGACATATTGTACCTGTCGTGGCTTCATTACTACTTGCACTAACATCCTTTACTCTCTCTCTTGTATTACTCTTGCATTTTTATCCCTTCTCTTTCTCCTGCTTTGCCATTCTTCTGCCCTTTTAAGGCATCATCTCATTACCTAACTTTCTAATGCTATTTCATTCTTTCGACTTCCTGTCACTTCCACTCTCTCTCCAACCAATTCTTGCTCTTGTTGTCAACTAAACTTCCAAGCGTCCCAATGTTCCTATTTGTATTCCTCAATTCAGTTCTCATACATTCCGCTTCCTTTCTGACTACCTCGATTTCTCTTTCCAGGTGTTGCAGTTGAGACACTGTAGGGCAGGAATAAAAGCAAAAGTTTGGCATTTAGCACTATCAGTATTGGATGGACAGATAATTGGAGCAGCACTCTACTTCAGCCTAGTCAGTGGAACTAAGACTAGAAATGATTGGCTACTGAGTGCAGAAACTTCTTTCTTCTCTTTACAAGCAGCAGACTCCTTCCAAATGCTTTTTACATTTGGAAGGAGTCTGCTGCTTGTAGATACACCCTTATCCTTTACCGAGGAGATACATCTAACAAACCATGTTAAAAACAAACAAGTGATACAAGAGGATGTCCAAATGATATCATGGTACCACGAGGCCTATGAGAAGATATACCATCTGTTGTCATAATCTGTGATAATGGAGGTAATGCTATATCAATTACTGTATCATCTCCAAATCACGATTTTTCCATCATTAGAGAACATTGAACATCGGAAAATTATGTCTGAATCACACTCCTATTTACATATGCATGAGGAAGGGAAACTTCAGTTAATGGAGAATCAGGTGATGAAAACTGTAATCTTCCTTCTCTTACAATCAGCACTACCTCCTCATTAATATGCTTGAGCACCCTTGTTGTGATCAGCTCTATGGGTCTTATCTTCCCCTCTTTCTTTATACATTTACTAACTGAGTTGCAAGGAAATCTTCCTCTTTTACATCTTGTTAACAGTGGCAAGTTATTTTTTTTTTTTTTTTTTTTTTTTGTTGTTGCTGTTGTATTCCAGTATGAGGCTTGTGCACCTAGGCAAGGTTCACATTCCACCTGAAGATGAGAGTGAGTGTCAATCGATCTAGCACTGGTAAGTCCAGGCATGTTGTTTGTAATGATGTGAAGAACTAGCGACAGGTGATATAAGAGGTTATTCAAATGATACCAGGGCACTTGATCTGATAACCTGTTCAGAGTCCTGAGGAGTATAACTGGGCATGGATGGTTCAGATAGCATAGAACAAGGAACTAATGCCTGACTAGATCCACAATGCGTTGACACACTGTGGTGAGACTGAGCATCTAACAACTCAGCAGTAGAAAGGGTGGGTGACTGGTATGCAACTAGAGTAAACATATGACAGTGAGGAGAATTACTGGAATAAACTGGCACATTTTCTCTTGTCAACGGTATAGACATCAAGTCTGGCGATGATAACTTGTTTATGCACTCCACTAGGAGGCATAGTTTGAAAACTTGAAGTTTTCAAACTATGTCTGTTGAATTACTTCCTCTTTTATGATATCCGCACCACCCTGTTCTTCATCCATGATGTCTTCCAAACTTTTCACCCTCAGAGACTTAGCTGCTTTCAGGAGCACAGGAAGCTGGTCCAGTGAAATCTTCACCTCTTCACTGTAAATGAAGTCTACAATTGTTTTCAGCTCAGTGTATTTCATGTCACTGAGGATAACAGTAGAATGTATATAAGAATATTCCATAAATAAGCTTTGAAAGAAAGGACTACATGCAGATAGAAAAATTTTGTGAGCCTTTAAACTCGACCGCTCACATGTTAATGTCACATTTACTAAAACTTCATTTGAAAGTAACCAATAAACGGTAGCTAATAGATTGGTTTGGTAAAAATGTTCCATTTAAAACACTTTTAAACACATTTAAAAATCATCACTAAAGTACTTTTAATATAATTTGACAAGTGTATCCAATAATTATTTCCTCAGTAATTTTTATCACACCAATAATAAATTAATTTATGCAAACAATCGATGTTGATTAGTTCAACATATACTGCAACATTGATATTTTTAAGCTTAGCAAGGTAACTCATTCAAATTATTTAAACCAATTAAGAAATTTCATCAAATTTATTTAAAAGTACTCATATCTCAGCACCATGCTTATAATATTCACATGTAACAAATATAAACAAACTGACATTGATAAAAGCATAGAGTTTTTCAGTAATAATTAATTAATGCAATGTGTATTTTATTTATTTTTTATGTTGTTCCCACCCACTTCTCCTGCATGTGACTCCCCTGTGTCGTGATCCCTTTTCCGGTCGATGTCTTCCCTTTTTATATTGCTCCTTCGACCTTGGGTCCAGTTACGATTTTATTCTCTTGGGTGTTTCATGGGTCTTCACACACCACCCTTTTAGGTCACTGTGTTAAGGTGGGAAACCCCATACATACTTGACCTTCGCGATAGTGATTGCCTTAGGTCATATTTTAATCCGTCTGAGATATATCTTTGTTTTAACAATCCTTTGTTACAATTTAATTTATAATTAACTTTCTTTGTTCTTTGTTGTAATACAATAATTTGGCGGTTATACGATTTAACAGTTCACTCTAAAATATTTCCATATTACATAAACACTAAAAAATTGCTAATTAAGTACAAGTAATTTGTATGAATTTTTCGTTCTCCAGTAAAATCGGTATATAAGGATTCTTGAACACAAATCCTTCTATACAAGATTTTACAATGGAACTTTTTCAAGCCATTTCTGGCCTCCAATAAGTAGGATGGTGGTCTCACACTGGGTAATAAAATTCATCTCCCACCATTGGCAATCACAAACATCCATGGCAATGGCAGGATTCGAACCTGTGACCTACTGGTTGGAGAGCGGGTACGCTAACCAAGCCAACCAGGCTTACATATTTCATGTAAATACACAAAATATAAATACTTCACTTCTGTAAATCACTAAATATGGAGTTCTCTATTCAAAGTAAATAACTTCCTGTCTGTCAGTGTATAAACATATTCATGAATTGTTTCTTTATTACAATGGATGGATGATATGAATGAAAAGCAAAGATTTTTTTTAAACATATGACCTGAATACTGAGCAACAAACTAAATTATGTTTCCCTACATCCATTACTTTATTTCTAAGAGATGTAACGGCTGGAAATGGATTCATATTCATTGCAAATATGTCCAACCAACATTTTTTTTTTACAAAATCCCATCAAGTTGCAGAAGAAGTAATTAAGTTAAATGATTCTTATCTTACTAATGAACTTCATTCACTTGTGCACAGATGTTTTTGCCATGTGTATATTTTTAAAGAATGAATCACTTTTATGTTTCATTTCACAACTAAATGGTATGAATCCTAGTACATCAAAATAAACAACATAAAGTAGTTGCTATTTCTAAAAGAAGAGTAAAAATAACACTGAAAATGAGCAATGAAGCATAAATTATTAATTTCTATGTAGAAAAACAAAAAAGCTGTTATTAGTTGAAGAGAAGTTTTGAACAATATACCAACCACTGATTCCATATCTTTCAGGACAATCAGCTTGCAGAGCATCATCTTATAAAATGGACGAATGAAGAAAGCTAAAATTAAAAAATGACTACATAAGTAGTTTTTCATTTTTCAATAAAAAAAGTTATTCATTACAATATTCAGTAGAATTTTATTTTTTTTATAATATGATAGTACAGATAACATTCATTATAATGTGTATATCATTATTTCACTAGGCCATCCTAAATTTCAGAAATTCATTTCTGAACTGTGAAATAATACTATACATCTAGAACTTAAATGAAATGTTAATATTTACCAATGAAAATGCTCTAACTATTTTAGAACACTATTTTTTTTTATGACAAATATAAAACTTTATGAATTTTAGAACATTAACGCTCACTTGCATGTCGATGCGCAAAAATGAGACTGGGATCGAATACTTGTAAGCATCAGTAAATAAGAACCACGCACGTGTTAAAATCTCGCTCCCACTGTGCCGGCCGGCAGGAACCACCAACATCTGTTTATTGGTAAATACATCATTTTGGCTTACTTGATTGGCCTCAGTAACTATTTTCATGACCTTACTCCATCTTACAGGTCCTATATAACATATATAACATTTTGTATTTATTGCTCAGAAAGATCTCACCAGTTTTTGTCTTTTTTGTTTCAGTGACTCCTATAATGTCGATCTGGTACTTATCTAATTCCTCAGCTAGCTCCATTTCTTTGCCATTCAGGCTTCTTATGTTGATAGTACTGATCTTTAACTCTGGTGATGTTGAGTTGGGGTGTGCTTTCAGATTTGTTTCAGTAGCTGACTTTTCACTGTTTTGCTCTGGTTCCCTGGCAAAAACAACAGGGGCCTTTTTTTGATCGGGCGATGCAGCAGCCGGAATGAAATTTTATCATGTTGTACCATCAATTTGTATATTGGTTTAAGCTAATAAGAATACAATTTGGTTGGCTAAATCCCAAATTGCCAGCCCATCCTCGTTCGTTCAGTATCCAGATAGATAGCCAACAGGTTGCACCACGAGAAGCCCTGGTCGGTTCTCCGCATTCCTTTTAAGGCTATGTGAAGGTCTCCTTTCAGTTATACAGCTTTGACCCTTGAGCACCCCAAAAGGAAAAATACATTTATTAAAATAATATTTTGCTGATTTTCTACTCAGCATCTTCGGAGGAAGATGCTGAGTATTATAACTGTGATAATAACACAGCAGTGAACTAAATAAATGTGGAAAACAATTCAAACTGTAACTGAATTAATGTTCTTACATGGCACCATCTATGGGCTGCATAACTATTAAGTTAATTTGGGGAAGTAAGGCTATCAGATTGAGTGCTTCATGGCTGAGCTGATTCTAAAAATAGTTTCTCAAACCTATAACGACTTCTATGAAGTATAGTTGTTTCCTCTAATCCTATGTGAAGGAGTATCCAGAGCATGATCTGCCAATCCTAACTTGATATACAGATGATTTCGAATGTAATTTTTGTGTTCTTCAAAGATGATGTTAACTGATCTACCAGTTTGTTCAAAGTAGGCTAAACTGCAGGCACAAGAAACTTTATAAACTCCAGGATGTGCAAGAGGATGAAGTTGATCTTTAGGAGAATGGATGAAGCTGAATGAAAGTGGCATGGCGATCATATTTGCAGAGAACTCTGGCTATTTTTAACATACCCTAATTATATGGGATAGAAATGGTTTGCCATGATCATGTGTTAGTTACAAAAGGGATGGTGCATGAAGTATTTTATCTGTTTTTTACAGGCTGTAGCCATTGGCTAAAAACAGATGTTGTGAAGGTCCCTGAGATAAGTTTCAAGGCTGTGTCATTTGAGCAAATTGCCCTAGTTCAGTAAGTAAGTATTTTGAAAACACCATACTGGTGGGAAGGGTGATGGTGTGATTGCTTATGTTAATACATTCCTGTATGAGTGAGTTTTCTACAAACATAAAAGGATAATGAGCCATTAGGAAGATGTGTCAGTAGTGTATAACCTTTCTAGATACACTGATTGTCAAACTTTGACATCTAAATATATATTTATATACTGAAATGCAATGCATACAGGTATTACATACAATAAATGAAAAAAATTATTAGCTAACACAAAAATTAGACATTATTAATACTCTTGAAAAATGGGTCATATTATCATAGTATAAGTTATTTCCACAATCTGAAAACTCAACACAGAAGGTTGATGATGCTGACATAGAAGCAACATCGTATCTCTCCTTAAACCCATTCAATGATGAAATACTCACGATTACCTATAGCAACTCATTTAATGATCTACAAGCAAAAATGTAGTCCAGAACTTGTTAACTTGATAAACTACAAGAAACAAATGGTGAGAGAGAAAGTGAAGGGATTCAAAAGGGAATAGCAAATATATGGCTGATGAATTTTTTTTTTTTTTTTTTTTTAACACATTACAATTTTCATAGTTTCGATTTTCAGAGCACACACTGCACTATCAGCAATTACCATATGTAAGATTAGGGAATGATATATCTCATCATCAAATTCTGGATATGCACCCTGACAGGGTGTACAGGATAATTATGAGAGAATTACATGAAAAAGTTTTTCACCATTACTAACTTCAGATCTTAATTAATCTGTTATCTGTCAAGACTCCAACAATATCAATTAATATTTCTGTCTTTTAAGGCACTTTTTACTGTATCAATCAATCCATCCATCTATATCTTGGTCTTCCTCTGTATCTTTTTCCTACCAATCTAGCAGAGAACACTTGTTTTGGTAATCTTTCCTCTCCCATTCTGTTTAAGTGACCATACCACCTAAGATTAGCTCTACTAACACATTCCTGAATGCTAACAATGGCAAGTTCTTAATATCCTCATTAATGTGATACTGTTGCCATCTGTTCGCTCCACTAATCTTTCTCAGGACTCTCATATCAGAGGTCTCCTGCCTTTGATCAAGGTGTTTTATTTCTCAGCTCTCAGATCCATAAGTTCAAATTGGTTTGAATACTGTCTTGTATACAGCTAATTTAGTGTTTTGACTAATTTCTTTCTCATTCCATATAAATTTATTCAGCTGACTTCCTACCATACCAGCTTTACTAATTCTGTTGTCTATTTTCATATATAAATTATCATCTTTGCTAAAACTTATGCCTAAATAGCAGATATTTTTTACTTGTTCTAAATATTCTCCATTCAGAATATAGTTGATATTTTCAATGTTTTTGCCTATTTTCATACAAAATTTATTACAACAGTTATTCAGTTTAGTCAGAGAATACTTGCAGACTTGTACTGGATTTATTGAGAAATATAACATCATCTGCATAAAGTAAAGAGCTAAGATTAATATCTCCAATTTTGATATCAGATTTAATACCACTTATCTTCATAATGTGATCCACATAGATAATGAATAACAGTGGATATAAAGTGCACCCTTGTTGCACAACTGAATTTACATCAAAACATCTTCCTGCTTCCTGTACCTCCTTCAATTCTATCTGCTTATTTACAACTCAAATAGACCATGTAATACTTGATATAATGTCCCATTTACACACAGAACTGCAGTGTTCTGAAGAGCTTTCCTTTTGTTAGAACCTTGTCATATGTCTTTTCCAGATGAATAAAAGTTAAATAAGAATCCTTGTTATATTCACAAGATTTCTCAATTATTTGTCTTAAAGTAAAAATCTGATCCTGACAATCTTTATTTGGCTGAAATTCAGCTTGTTCTTCACAAAGCTTTTTTTAAACAATTTTTCTCAGCTGTTTCTGAAGTATACATGAATAAATCTTAATAGGAGCACTCCATAAGTAATTACCTGTGTAATTCCGACATTCAGTTTTATTTCCCTTTTTACAGATGGGTACTATGAGAGTTCTGCTCTAATCATCCAAAATTCAACCCTCTGACCAGGCTTTCTGAATTATGCAGTGCAGCCTCTGTTAAAAACTTTTATACCCCCATACGGGGTGCTTAAGGGTCAAAACTGTATAACTGAGAGGAGACCTCCACATAGCCTTTAAAGGAATGTGGAGAACCGACCAGGACTTCTGACCTAACGTCCAATCCTCACCTTCTCGTGATACACCCTGTTGGGTATTTACTTGGATACTGAACGAATGAGGATGGGCTGGCAATTTGGGATTTAGCCGACCAAATTGTATTCTTATTGGTTAAACCAAAATAAAAAAAAAAATGATGGTACAACATGACAAAATTACACGCCGGCTGGGACGTCGCCCGGTTAAACAAGGCCCCCGTTGTTTTCGCCAGGGAACCAGGGCGAACAGCGAAAAGTCAGCTACTGGAACAAATCTGAAAGCACACCCCAACTCAACATCACCAGAGTTAAAGATCAGTACTATCAACGTAAGAAGCCTGAATGGCAAAGAAATGGAGCTAGCTGAGGAATTAGATAAGTACCAGATCGACATAATAGGGGTGACTGAAACAAAAAAATCCAAAACTGGTGAGATCTTTCTGAGCAATAAACACAAAATGTTATATTCAGGCAATGACAATCAAGGAAAAGAAGGAGTAGCCATAGTATTCAACACAAAATATGAGGCTAATCTTCTTGAATGGCAGTCAGTCTCAAGTAGAGTAATGTGGGCAAATATGAGAATGGGGAACTGGACAATGAGACTTATTTGTGCCTATGGTCCCACACAAGGTTCTACTAAGGTAGAAGTGGAGGAATTTTTTGAGGCTTTAGAAAAAGCAACTGACACAATGAAAAATGAAAAGTTGGTCCTTGTTGGGGATCTAAATAGCAGAGTAGGAAATAATTGTGAGACATACAAAAACATTTTGGGAAAATTTGGAGAAAAGAGCAAAGCTAATAATAATGGCAAATATCTGTTGGATTTCTGCTCAGGACATGGACTTGTTATTACTAACACCATGTTCCAACATAAAAATGTGCACAAATTCACATGGAGAGAAGAGGCAAGGAATAAGAAAAGTCTAATTGACTATGTCATTGTTGATAGTGATGTTTTCTCCCGTGCAGGACACAAGAGTGTACAGAGGATTTGAAATTGGAAGTGATCACTATTTAGTCTTGAGCAGGATAAAATTGAATTTCATATTGAAAAGAATAACATGTAAGAAAGTTTTAAAGCGAATATAAGTTGAGCAGCTCTCAGATGTGAACTGTAGACTAAAATACACAAAGATTATTGAAGAAAAAATGAGAGTTTGAGAACAGTAATCAAATCTTGGAGATTCAGTGGCAAACTCTGAAGAAAACATTGATTGATTCTGCCAGAGAGGCTTGTGGTGAGGTTGTCTGCAAAGATAACAAAATCAGAACTCCCTGGTGAACACAGGAAGTTAAAGAGGCAGTGAAGGAAAAGAAGAAAGCATATCAAAAGTTCCTGGCAAATAAGTCAGCTTGTGCTCTTTGAGAATATAGAGACAAATGCAAGAATGCTAAACACTGTGTAAAACTAGCTAAACAAAAGTCATGGGAGGACTTTGGAAAGAACATAGAAAATAAATATCAAGAAGGCGGCAAAATATTCTGGAGGTTGTTGAAGAAGCTTAGAAATGGAGGAAAGAGTGCTGTAAAAGGAGTTAGAGATGATAAAGGTGACATGAAAACGGGAGAAAAAAAAGATATCCTTGAAGTATGGAGTAATTACTTTGAAAAATTGCTAAATGAAACAAGCAGTGATGACAGCACAGTGGTAAAAAACACTCACCAGGCATGCAGTCAGGAATACATATCCATACTTGAAGTAGAAAAGCAATCAAAAGCTTGAAATGTGGAAAGGCAGCAGGAGTAGATAATATTCGACCAGAAATGCTGAAGTATGGTGGCATAAAAGTCATACAGTGGCTGCACTGCATAGTTCAGAAAGCCTGGACAGAGGGACGAATTTCCGATGATTGGAGTACAGCTCTAATAGTACCCATATATAAAAAGGGAAATAAAACTGAATGTGAGAATTACAGAGGTATTTCCCTACTGAGTATTCCTGGCAAGATCTATGCAAGTATACTCGAGAAACGGTTGAGAAGAATTGTGGAAGAAAAGTTGGTGAAGAACAAGCTGGATTCAGGTCAAATAGAGGTTGTCAGCATCAGATCTTCACTTTACGACAAATAGTCGAGAAAGCATGGGAATATAACAAAGATCCGTATTTAAGTTTTGTCGATTTGGAAAAGGCATATAACAAGGTACCAAGAGAGAAACTATTCAATACGCTGCAGTTATATGGTGTCAATGGGGCATTATATCAAGCAATACTTAGTCTTTATTTGAGTTGTAAATCATCAGTTAGAAATGAAGGAAGTACAGGAAGATGGATTCATGTTAAATCTGGTGTGAGACAAAGATGTACATTATCCCCTCTGTTATTCATTATCTATATGGATCACATTATGAAGGAAAGTGGTATTAAACATGATATAAAAATTGGAGATGTTAATGTCAGCTCTTTGCTTTATGCGGATGATGTTATACTTCTAAATAAATCAGCTACAAGTCTGCAAGATCCTCTGACTAAATTGAATAGCTGTTTTTATTGCTGACCTTCATACCATATTTGTAATAGATATGGTATGAAGGTCAGCAATAAAATGATAATGAAAATAGGCAGAATAATTGAAAATGTCAACTGTGTTGTGAATGGAGAACCTGTGGAACAAGTAAAACATTTCAGCTACTTAGGCACGATTTTTACTGAAGATGGTAAATTAAATATAGAAATAGACAACAGAATCAGCAAAGCTGGTATGGTGGGAAGTCAATTGAATAAATTCATATGGAATGAGAGAAATTAGTCGGAACACTAAATTAGCTGTATACAAGACAGTGTTCAAACCAGTTTTAACTTATGGATCTGAGAGCTGGGTCAGAAGTAAAACACTTGACCAAAGACTAGAGACTGCAGGTATGAGAGTCCTTAGAAAGATTATAGGTGTGAACAGATGGCATCAATGGCAATATCATATTAAAAACGAGGATATTAGGAAAGAACTTGACATTGTCAGCATCCAGGAATGCGTTAGCAGAGCTAATCTCAGGTGTATGGTCACTTAAACAGAATGGGCGAGAGAAGATTATCAAAAGAAGTGTTCTCTGCCAGGTTGGCAGCAAAATGACCCAGAGGAAGACCAAGATATAGGTGGATTGATACAGTACAAAGTGCCTTAGATGAGAGAAATATAAGATCTGATAATGTTGGAGTCTTGACAAGTAACAGACTGATTTGGAGGAAAATTGTAGATAGGAAGTTAGTAATGATGTAATTTTTTTTAATGTAGTACTATAATATCCTGTACATCCCTTGAGGGTACAGGGCAGGAATTTGATGATGATATTTCAGCATTTCTGGTTGAATTTTATCTACTCCAGCTGCCTTTCCATATTTCAGGTTCTTGATGACTTTTTCTACTTCAAGTATGGATATGTATTCCTGACTGCATTCCTATTGGGAGTTTTCTACCACCTAACACTGCTTGTTTCATTTAGTAGTCTTTCGAAGTAGTTACTCCAGACATCTAGAATATCTTTATCTTCAGTTTTCATGTCACCTTTTCATCTCAGATGCCTTTCGTAAGACTTTTTTTTTTCCATTTCTAAGCTTTTTCAATAGCCTCCAGAATATTTTGTCACCTTCCTTATATTTATTTTCTATGATCTTAGTCTTCTAATGACTCATCTAGTTTTATACAGTGCTTTTTTACATTTTTCTCTGTATTCCCTAAGAGCACAAGCTGACTTACTCACCAGGAACTTTCGATATACTTTCTTATTTTCCTTGACTGCCTTTTAACTTCCAGAGTTCAGCATGGACTTTTGATTTTTCTATCCTTTACAGACAACTTTAAACATGCCTTTCTGGCTGAATCACTCAATGTTTTCTTCAGAGTTTGCCAATGAATTTCTAAACTTTGGTTCTTGTTTTCAAACTTTTTCATTTTTTCTTCAATGAAGTTTGTGTATTTGAGTCTACAATTCACCTCTCAAAACTGCTCACTTTGATACATTTTAAATCTTTCTTATTTACCCTTACTTCCAATATAAAATTCAATATTGATTTATTTATTTTTGAAATGCATATCATTCATTAATTTCAATTTTAATGTGAAATAATAATAAAAAAAAAGATATATGTTTAAAAAAAAAGAGAGAGAAAAGTTAAACTGTCTTTGTTCAGAGATGTGTGCAATAATCCCAACATTTTTTTAAAAAAGTTTATGGAATTTATTAGACATAGTATAGTAATACCAGTTGTCATAAAAGATAATCCCACTGTTAACTTCTGCTTTTCATCTAGTTGAACAACAGCATAGATATGGTATATGATGAGCATATTTTAGTGATTATGTATCTGTGAAAAGGAATTTTAAGCAATAAATCCTGCAGCTGATAAATTAAACAGGCAGTGCTAAGAAGGAAACAATTTATGACCAGGAAGGAGAGTACTGAATAAGTGTCCTACTTCAATATTAAGGGGGAAAAAAAAAAAGCTAAGAAAGTTTTTCTAGTCTGATAGTCAAGAGAAGTTAACAAACTGAACTTTATCAAAAAGCACACAAAATGAAGAGTAGCCAAATACACCCTATGTCCAAAAAGAAACATAACTTTTGATAGAAAATAAAACACAGGCCAATTATAATTCTTCAAATCATTTATTTCAATCAATATACTCTCTCTCAGCTTTGATACAGAGTTTGGCACGGTCAATTAATTCATTAAATGACTTTTTTATATCGGTTTTTGGGATACTGTCGAGGGTCGTGGTTACTGCCACTTGAACATTTTCAATGGTGTTGTATTGCTTTCCTTTCATCAGCAAATGAAGTCGAGGGAAGAGAAAGAAGTCACAGGGTACTGAATAAGGTGAATATGACAAGTGATCCAACACACAAACTTGGTTTTTACTCAAAACTGTCTTACAATGTTCGAACGATGAGATGGTGCATATCATGCAAAAGTGACCAGCTGTCTGCATCACGATATTGATGCTGTACATGACAAATTCTCGCTATCATTCGCTTCAAAACTTCAAGATAAAACTCACCATTGACCGTTTGGCCAAGCGGAACAAATTCTTCGTGGATAATGCCCTTGGAATCGTAGAAACAAATCAGCATCGTCTTTACTTTTGACTTCTCCAAGCAACTTTTTTTTGGATGCCCCTCTTCTGGTGGTCTCCACTCAGCACTTTGTTTCGGGCTCATACTCAAAACCCCATGTTTCGTCACCAGTAACAAACGTTTCAAGGAAGTTTGAGTCCTTATGAGCGGTTTTAATGAGGTCCTTGCAGTGTTTAATTTGATACATTTTTTGATCTTCGATCAACTTGTGGGGAACAAATCACGAATTCAATTTACGAAGGCCCACACTCTCAGTCAAAATGTTGTGCACAGTTGATTTTGGAATCCCCAATTCATCTTCAATCAATTTCACGGATGATTTCATGTTTTCTTTGATGAAATCACACTTTTTTGGATGTTAACTTTGCTGAGTCCAGTTTTTGAACGGCCCGGCTTTTTGTCGTCCTCAAGCATTTCATGACCTCTTTGAAATCGCTTAAACCACTCGTAAACTTGAGTACGGGATAAGCATTCATCACGTATACTTTTTGAAGCATTTCGGTAAAACTTTTACCAAGTTTAACACAAAAGTCAATCGCAGCTCTCTGTTTAAAACTCATTTTCTGCCTGTTCGTCAAAACACACCGTCACTCTTGGCACTATAACTCAGCTTTTAACGAAACAAATGTCATAAACAGTTGACACAACACTAATGAAGCTTGCCACCTTCGACAACAAAAAGATACAACAGGTGGCACCACAAGTTTCTTCTATTTTCGAAAAGTTCAGTTTCTTTTTGGACAGAGGATGTATTTCAGATGCATTCAATTTATTATTATTATTATTAAATACCTATCATACCTCCTCCTTCAAC
Source organism: Typopeltis vanoorti (assembly GCF_054136105.1). Lineage (NCBI taxonomy): Eukaryota > Metazoa > Arthropoda > Arachnida > Uropygi > Thelyphonidae > Typopeltis > Typopeltis vanoorti. Next base: position 27,783,101 of record NC_143555.1, on the reverse strand, counting down.
ACATTCACTCATATAGCACTTACAATATACTTGAGTAACCGATTCCAGGCAGTCAGCTCTCCTCAACAGAACCTAATCCTGACAGTCCTACTAATCCAATAAATTTCCAGGGATGACCCCTTGTTTTGACCTTTCTAGCCAAGTGCCGAAAACTATTTTTTCCATAAATCCTATAAAACTATATTGGTAACTTACACATTTCTATCATGGCTCTTCCTTTTCTCATCAACCTATTTCTGCAACCTACAAATTCTCAGTCTATCCCTACAAGGCTAGATTGAGAATATGTGGCTCAACACCTTAGTCACCTGACTCAAGATTTTCTCCACTACTTCCAGATTCCCAAAAAAACCAACCAACCCACAAATTTGTAGTCTAACCCTACAAGGATAGAATGAGAATTTGTAGGTCAATATCTTGGTCGCCCGTCTCTAGATTCTCTCGACTACTTCCTTATCCCCAAAAAACCTAGATAATCAAACTTATGCATAGAAATCCATATGCAGATGTATCAAAACCTTATAAAGAAGAATGTTAATGTCATTACCTTAGTGTGTTCTTCAATAACCAAGTAATTCTATGAGTTACTTATAACCAGTTTTTCTGAACTTTAATTCCCTATCCATAAACATCCCCAAATCTCTAGTTTCATCAATTTTGTGGAGTACAATTCTTTCAATATAGTACAAAGTAATATTTTCATCCCAAAATGCACAATTTTATACTTATCCACAACTGGCACTCGTTATCTTTTCACAATACTACTGTTATATTTGAAGCTTGCATGCTCCAATTATGTTATTTCCAGCCTATATATCCATCCTATATACTAAATTAGTTACAGAGTTAAATAACAATGCATTATAAATATTTTACTTTTAGTTGGTTAGAATGTTTCAGATTTGTATCTGTGAATTCGTATTCATATTGGTGCATTATTCCAAAATTAGCATGCTATGTATATTCAAAGAATGAAGTTCAATTATAAAAATAATCATTTATTTACTGTGAGCTTCATTCTTTAGATAAACACAACATGCTCATTTCAAAGTTAAATATAAAAAATAAAATTATATATTGAGTTGAAATTCATGTGGCTTGTTGTATCCATATATTTAAATTAATTACTGGCAAAAACCTGGTAAAAAGTAAAACAATAATATAATGACTAATTTGGTATAGCCCCATGTGTCTGATCTGAAGAAGTACATGATAGCGCTGTACAAACTAGTCACTGTATTAAAGTGTTTTAATTTTTTACATGGTTTATGCCAGTAATTAATTAAAAAATATGGATACAACAACTATGGGAATTTCAACTCAATATCCAATTTTATTTTATATATTTAACTTTAAAACCTTGAATTACATATTGTAATCTTACTTTTCATGACTATCTATACAGAGCAACTGTAACTATATAGAGTTGGAAATATACGAGGGTGGTCTGAAAAGTTCTCGGTCTAACAACGAAAACACGGATTCATAATTTCAAATTTTTTTTTTTTTTTTTCAACATAATCTCCCTTAAGACTAATATGTTTATTCCAGCGATGCTCCAGTACCATTATCCTGTCCCTGTAGTGGTTCTCAGTAAGACCTGCAAAATACCCCTCTACCGCTGCAATCATCTCTTGATTCAAAGAAAAACACTGATCAGCGAGGAAGAGTTTTAGTTTTGGGAAGAGACAGAAGTCAGAGGGAGCCAAATCTGGGGAATAGGGTAGATGTTCCAACAATTCATAGTGCAGATTCTTTAATTTTTCTATTGCCAAAACACCTTAGTGGGCAGGTGCATTGTCCTGATGTAAGATGATTTTCTTCTTCTGAAAACCGGGTCTTTTCTCATGAAGTTTTTCGTCTAGTCTGATTAAAAGACTGGAATAATATTCCCCGTTATTGTTTTACCTTTTTCAAGATAATTAATAAACAAAATGATTTAGCATCCCACAACACCGATGCCATGACCTTTCCTGCTGATGGAAATGACTCTGTCTTCTTTGGCGCTGAACAACCGGCTTCTGTCCACTGTTTTGACTGCTAGTGTGTAATGGTGAATCCAAGTCTCATCCATAGTAATAAATCAACACATAAAATCAGTTTTATTCTTGTTAAAATGCTCCAAGCATTGTTCAGAGATTTTCATGCGAGTGCGTTTTTGATCTGCCATGAGCAAGCGTGGCACCCATTTTGCGCAAAACTTTTCCATTTGCAACTCTTCATGCAAAATATACCCTCCACGTTCTTTTGAAATGCCTATAGTCTCAGCAATTTCATGCACTTTGACTTGCTGGTCATCCAATACCATATCATGCACTTGATCAATGATTTCTGGTGTCGTTACACTTTTGGGAAGTTCTTCACGTGGATCTTCAAGGCTGGTATGGCCATGGTTAAACTCGGCAGCCCATTTCTTAATTGTCAAAAACGAAGGAGAAGAGTGCCCATAAACCTTTACAAACTTCGAATGAATTTCTTTTGCCGTTAAACCTTCTTTTTACAAAGAATTTTATAACCGCATGATACTCAATTTTATCCATTTCAAGGAATATAAACAACACTTTTGCTTCAGACAGCTGTATAAAACAAACTACTTGATAGAATGACTTGCAATTTCACATGGATGCTTATGACAGATGTACCAACTTGGAACATAAAATCTCTTGCTGATAGTGTTGCCATCTATAGTCGAGAACTTTTCAGACCACCCTCATAGAACAAGGTGAGTAATAGTATAAGATAAATGATCCAGTCTTTTTACAGGATAGCAGATGCTATCTGGTCCAACCAGCAGTTGGGCAGCATTTAAGCAAAGCAAATTTAATTTCTTCTTTAGTGAATGGCCTGTTGCATTCTTCAGTCCTGACTGAAGAAAATATTTATTTTTTATTTTTTTTTATTTATTTATTTTTTTTGGGGAAAGGAACTCTGAGGAGGAGGTGGGGGGAATAAAAAGATGTTGCAATGTTGTAGTGAAAATCTCCATGACAGTGTCAACAATTCCTGTTGCATTAGCTACTGTGCATCCACTGTGTTCAAGAATGGTGCATAAGTGGGTGATGACTTTCATTTTCCAGATTTTATCCAATACTTTTTTTACTCTTGGTTGATTTTGTTATAGAAGATATATATTGGATCCAGAATTCTTTCTGACTGACAGACAATGACTGTGTATTGCTTGGGTTCAAGCACGTTTGAAAGTAGTGAGGATTATTGTCATCGCAGGATATCTGTAGATGATACTCTTTGTTTTCTTCTAAGCTTTCCTGGCAGATGTTGCAATTGTAATTCCATGATTACTTAGGGATATGTGGAAACTGACTAGCTGTTTTAGGAATTGCAGTTGTTTCAGCTTGTGCAATGCACTCTGTCACATGGTTCACTGCATTAATGATAGCAGAGGAGCTGACTATCACAGAACTGAATTTTGTTATAGTAGAGGTGGGCCAGTCAGTTTTGATCTTGCTCAATTTTCCATCATGATATAGTACATGGTTACCCGTGTACTATAACACAGGGAAATGATGACTTTCAAATAAGATGCCTTCAGTCTCCTACTTGAACAGTGGAAAGAGAGATGATGAGCAGTTGGTTAAGTCAATGGCAGTGAATGTTCAGGTAGGCATGTGAAAGAAGGTGTTGCCTGTGCTCAAGAAGAAAGGTTGCTGTTGAGCATATGCTCAACAATAGCAGTAGGAAGGTAGATGTGGCATACAATTATAACAGTTCTGAATGAGAGTTTGATGGCAACTGCCTCTACATTTGTATTAAGTGAGGCTTGATGAAAGGTTGTCCACCAGGATGGCGACTTCTTTGTGGGCTGGTCTATCTCTTGTTCTGGTCTTATGAATGACAGTTATGTTTCCGACAGACAGAAGCATAGTAGGTTTGTAGTTCTGCAAGAGAGCTTTGATGTCATCGATATTTTAATGGAATCCAAGATAATTCCATTGTAGAAATGTTTTCATTATTTCTTTTTCATGGTATCATCTGGCTTCATATATTGAGAGGTTTTGTTTCATTAGCCTTGTTCTTTCTGGAGAATTGTGGATGGCCAGTGTCTATTGTTTATTCATCATGAGGAAAGAGATCCATTACTGGATTTTTTCTTGATGAAGAAGATGCTGTCAAACTGGACTTCCTCTAGGGCACTAGATAAAGCAATTGTTTTATCTTCTTGTAAAGGAACAGAGGTATCCATGGCATCTATTGAAAGATTGTTCTGAATGAACATGGATGACATCTGCCAAGTGGGTGTTCACCCATTGAATACAACATTAAGAAAAGCAGTGTATATTTTGTAGCTTTGGATGTTTTCTTCTGTTTTTTATTTTAATTTTCTGTTGATATTTCAATGGTTTCTGAATATGGTCGGCCTTTCTCCTAAGAATGAAAAATTATTTATCAACAGAAGAAAATTGGTTCAGTTCCAAAGCTCCCTATCCACCATGGAGCCATACATGGATGCCCACTCCAGGGCCTCCCCAGATGCTATATTGGTACCAGAGCAAGCTTTGGGCCCTGTCCCTGGACCATGGGGAAGGAGACACTGCAACAACATTGACACTTGTAGACGAGCCCACTAGCTGACTGATCCTGCCCATCTTGCTGAAGCAGAGGGCAAATTAGCACAAGACTACCAGGATCTCCCCCCCCCCTACCTTCCACATGTCCACAGGTCACACTGCATGGCAATACAGAGGCAAGCTGTTGGATCTCAGTGATGATGGTTTGGAAAATAGGAAATAATAAAGACTTAGGAGTAGTGAGAAGAAAAGCATAGAAAAAGAATAAGAATGAAAAAGGCCAGTCGCATCACTGAAAGATCCCGAAACTCTCATATGCACATCACATGGAGGGGTATAACATGTTCAATATCCTTCTTGATGTCATTTCTTGCACTCTCTCTCCATAATCGCTTTCATATCACAAATCATTCACTCTTGGTAATAAGTATCCTGAACACACACAAACTACATCATCAGGAAATCTCTTATACTGAAATCACTGAATATGGGAGTCTTGGCTGACACTTTCCTCATACACATCTGTGCAATGTGGAACACGTTTTAAACAATATCACATAATAAAATTCACAAAAAAAGCAAACAAACAGAATCAACTATGCAAACTAAATAAGGAAAATACCATCACTAATTAGCTATATTCAAAAATATTTATTAAAATAAAAGACATCTTAATAACACATGCAATGAAAGTGCTTCAAAGGATGATGCTAGCAACATTCCATAAAACTGATTTATTAAGTTTTAATTAAACTTCTAATTCAAGAAATACTATATCTTACACCACATATCATACAGTTAATCATAATAATGATTAATGGTAAAACCAACGCCAAGAGGAAAAATTACATTTACTAATAAACTCACTAATAATCCACTGCTTTTCTACCCAGCATCATCAGAGTACAATGATAAATGTGACAGGCACACAGCACTAAACTGGCTTCTCGGACCTGTAATGACTTCTAAGTAATACAGATGTTTTTCTCCATTTGATCCTATGTGAAAGAGGATCCAGAGAATGGTCTGCCAATCCTTACCAATCCATACAGATGATCTGGGATGTAATTTTTGTGTTCTTCAATTCTTGATAGAGTGATAGATGTTAACTGATCCATCAGTCTGACTAAAGCAGACTAAACTGAAGGCACAAGGAACTTTATACACTCCAGGATGTTCAAGAAGATATTTACAGAGACTTTGGCTATTTTTTCTGATGTACCCTTAATATATGGGATGAGAACAGTTTTGCTGTGATCTTGTGTATTGGGCATAGGAGGGATGGGGAAAGGCTGCATGTAATATTTATATTTTATATGGGCTGTAGCCATTGGCTAAAAAAGGTGTTGTATAGGTCCCTAAGCTCAGTTTTCAAGGGCTCTGTTATTTGAACAATTAGTCTTAGCTTGGTGAATAAGTGTTTTTGAAGATGCCATACTGTTGGAAAGGGTGATGGTGTGGTTGTTTATGTAAATATCTACTAGTATTAGTGGGCATTACACATACTGGTAGATGGAGAAGGATGACGAGCCATTAGGAAGTCATGTCACTAGTGAATCTAAAAACAGGGAAACTATTATTACTTTCTTCTTCTATGGTGAAGTTTATTTTAGAATGCTGTCTGTTAAGCTGTGCCAAAATGTCTGGATCATGAAGCCAAAGAGCAAACACATTATCAACATATTTATATATCTTTGCTGGTAATAATTGTTGCTGATATTTCTTTTGATGAAATGTCATTCTTAGGAGATTTCGATTTACTTAGAATATTAGCCACATATAACTGAATGTTGTTAGTCACTCTGGGTGCAAGTTCATAGTTATCACATTCTACACCAGATTTTTTTAAAAATGGTACTTTTTTATTGTAACCAAAGTTAATAAGGGAAATGCTACTGTCATTATGAACCAAGCAGAGTACAGCAGAAAAATGAATCAACTTCTTGAAGAATCCTACACTTATCAGATCATAGATTCGGATTCAACAAAATCACCCCCCCCCCAAGTGTACAAATTATTCAAAATACTTACATCCTGGGCTGAAGAAATTACCAAGAAAACAAACCTTATCATGTCAAGCCATCCTGGATAAATGAGGTCCCTAAAATTCACAAACCCAATACCACCTCCCCCCTCTTTCGTCCAACAATAGATGGCATAGATGCCTACAAACTGGCTAAACATTTATCCACATCACTTTCCTAATTTACAACTCTTACTCATTTATTAAAAATTCTTTATACTTTAAAACATTAACAGAAAATTTAACTCTGACAGATTCTGACATCATGGTCAGTTTTGATATCACCTCACTTTTCACATCTTCTTTCAGGCTCTTTAGCAAACTCCTACATAGAGCATTTTGAAAACCAAGCTACACTAAAACATAGCCATACTAAAACCAACAGTTTGGATGTACTATGTTGATGATGTGTTTAGTGTCATGATCCGGACACATTAAATACATTTTGGGTGCACCTTATTTATTATTACCCAAGACCCCATGGAGTCAAAGACTCATCTAGGAGATCCTTTTATCATACACACAGTTCATCATACCTTGCTTTAAACGCACTCAAATTCTCTGCAGACACCACACTCTCAGGCAAGGCATTCCAATCATTCACAACTCTGCATGGAAAAAAAACCTGCTTCTCACTCCCCTACTCACACCCTCTTTATACAGTTTCCAGGGATGACCTCTGGTTCTCCCCTGATCTCTCACTATTTTCTGTAGAACCTCTCCAGCATTGATCCTATAACAACCCCTTAATAACTTGTAGGTCTCTATCATATTCCCCTCCCCCCCTTCCTCCTGTCTACCAGACTCTGCAAGTTGCATCTTCTCAATCTTTCCTCATACTCGACATTCCAGAGGTTAGAAAGTACCTTAGTCAGTCACCTCTGGACCCTTTCCAACATCTCTTCATCCTTCTGAAAACCAGGTGACCAAATATGGGCACAATAGTCCATGTGTGGCCTAATCAAAGCCTCATACAATGGAACAAGAATCTCCCTACTTCTACAAGTCAGTTCATCATTCCCAGAAGCCTTTGTGTTGTCTTCACAATTTTGGCTATGTGTCCTGTCCCCTATTTCAGATCCTTATCCACTATCACCCCAGATCTCTTATTTCCTCCACCTCCAACAATATATCCTCACCAAGCATAAATTCTGCATACCATTTTTGTTTTCGAAATTTTAAAACCTTACATTTTGCAACATTGAACTCACACCCCCATTCCGGTGCCCAATCACTCAATTTATTCAAGTCTTCTTGTAAAGCCACATCTTCTCTACTCTTCATGGTTCATCCCAACTTTGCATCATCTGCGAACAACTGAATATCTCCATCCAAATCTTCACCAATATCATTAATATACAAGTTAAACAGCAATGGCCCTAAAACAAACCCCTGAAGCACACCACTAGTGACTTTCCTTTTCCTGGATATCGCTCATCCATACACAACTTGTTGATAACTATCAGATAGCCAGTCTCCAATCCAATGCACTAATCTAATATCCAACCCCATCCACTCTAGTTTGACTATCAACTTATCATGAGGTAATCTATCAAAAGCATTTGCAAAATCTAAGTATATTACTGTGTATCCTTCTCCTCTGTCCATGGAAGCAGTCACCTTATTGTAATAAGTAAGTAGATTACTAAAACATGACCTCCCTTTAGTATATCCATGCTGTCCATGAAAGATAATACCATTGTTGTCAACCCAATTCTGGATCCTAGTTCTTAGCTTCTCCAACAACTTAACTACAACATCTGACACACAGATTGGCCTATAGTTTGAGTTCATGAGTTCTATCCCCTCCTTTATGAAATGGCACAATCTTGCCCTCTTTCCACTCCTTAGGAACTTGACCCAGTGCAAGATTTGTATTAAAAAAACATGGCAAGGCTGGCATCAACTCCCTGGCACATTCCTTCAGAATACATGGTGATATATTACCAAATCCCACAGCCTTATTTACATCTAGTTTGCTCAACTCCCCATACACCTCTTGCTCACTTACAGCCAATCTCACTTCCTCATCATCGACTGTTCTCAATCTCTCCATGAAGTCACATTCACAAGATTGAAAGACCATTATGAACTGCTCATTAAGTATCTCCACCACACCTTCTGCAACAGCTGTCTTTAGACCATTTTCTCCAATCAATGTCATCCTTCCATAATCATTCTTTCTTTTGCTGGCTACATATCGAAAGAACTCCTTAGGATTCTTTTTGGCTTCATTAGCTAACTGCTGTTCATACCTCTCTTTAGTACCCTCACCAACCAAGTCACCTGCCTTGCCTGGTCTTTGTAGTCCTTATGGAATTGGTTATTACCACTTCTCTTATGCTGCCTCCATAATGCCCTTTTTCTCTGTATCGCATGCTTAATCTCTTTATTCATCCATTTCACACCTACTTATTTAGCCTTCTCATCCTTGGAATACATTTAGACACTGAATCTACTAGATAGTTTCTGAAAATCCCCGAAGTTGCATTGATCTCTTTTCCAGCTAACTCCTCATTCCATTCTACACCCGCAAGCACCCGAGCTCTTCAAAATCCCCCCCCCCCTTTGTAGTTCTACATATACCCTTTTCTTACAGAGGTCCTCACACTGCTGGCAATCACCTCATGGTCACTCTCACCAAGTGGTAGGTGATTTGACACTTCATTTATAATTACATCCTCTGATGAGATGAAAAATTTCCAAGACCCTCAATCCTCGTGTGCCCTCTATTACATACTGTCTGAGGTAGTTATCCCTCAAAAATTCAAGAAACTCATTTTCTTTACTTCCAGTTGCTATCTCATCATTCCAGTCTATATTGCCATAATTAAAATCGTCCATAATGATCACTCTTTTCTTATTTGCTTGGCTAATTTGATTATACATTTCATAGCCACTACCATCCACATTTCCTGGTCTATAGCAACATCCAACCAAGTATTTCATTCCATTCACTCTATCTCACACCATACTGCCTCAAACCCACTGGCACTATTTCCCTCTTGCATCTCTACTTTGTATGGACATAACTCTTTCTCTATAATCAATAGCACTCTCCCTCCCTTTTTACCCCTTCAATCCCATGAAACACATCTTAATGACCAAGATCCTACAATAAGCTTCACATTGAAAAACTCATAATGGTCTCCCCTTTTTAGATACACTAGTGGCAAAACTTCCTAATGGCTCCTTATCCTACTCCATCTACTGAAAGCCCACTCATACTATTAGGTATTTACATAAATGGCCACACCATCACACTCTTCCCAACAGTGTGGCATCTTCAAAACACTACAGCCCATATAAAATGGTTAAATATTACATGCAGCCCTTCCCCATCCCTTCTACACGCAATACACAGGATCACAGCAAAACCATTCCCATTCCATATGTTAAGAAAAATATAGCCAATGTTCTCTGTAAATATGATCCTCATATTACTTTCAAATCTTTCATTCAGCTAGCTACTTTCATACATACTCCAAAAAACTGACTACATCCTCTTGAACATCCTGGAATGTATAAAGTTCCTCATGCCTGCATCTTAGCCTACTTTGGTCAGACTGATAGATCAGTTGACATCTGAATTGCAGAACACAAAAATTACATCCCAGATCATCTGTATGTCAGGATGGGCAGATCATGCTCTGGATACTCCTTCACATGGGTTCATATGGAGAAAAATACCTTTCTATTACACAAAAGTCATTACAGGTCTGAGAGGCTATTCTTAACGTTAGCCATGAAGTACTGTCCCAACCTCAACAAGTATGGTTGCATTAATTTGCCAATCCTGACTTGCCATACTGATGATCTGAGATGTAATTTCTGTTCTTCAATTCAGGTGTTAACTGATCTATCAGTCTGATCAAAGTAGGCTAAACTGAAAAACTATCATTTTAAGACCTAATAGCCAGACTTCAGTAAATTAACTTTCTAGTTATCTGATCCATAGAGAGCATAAGGACCTTTTAGTGCTGTATGCTTGTCACAGCACTAAAATGTCACAGGACATTTTATTGCTGTGACAATAAAAACCATTTTATTGATGGTTTTTATTGTCACAGCAACAAGGCTCTAATGATGATGATAAAAAAACCAGTGTAAATATTAGTGAGATTAATAAATGTATTTTTTTTTTCTCTTGGTATTGGTTTTACCATTAACCATTATTATAAATAATGAACAACAGCTAAGGCTTTCTTTATATATCATCCAACTGAATTTACAACAGTAAATTTTGTAAAAGAACTGATAAAGTAGTGCCAGTTATCAATCAGGTCTCTGTCCAATTAGGCAACTAATCTGTTCACACTAATTATATAAGTGAAGTTGACTCTCCTCTCAGGCTGACTAATGCAGACCAATGTCCATTATTTGATTACGTTTGCTCTTTGTAATTGGAGGTGATCATTTATAAAGTTGAAAGACTACTGAAGTTTACAGGTTATTTTTAATGTGTACAAGACCACATATATTTAGTTTCAAGATTTCAAGTAGGCGATATTAAATTAAGCTATTGTTATATTTCACTATTTCAAAAGTGAATTCTGGAGTTTCATTTTTATAATTTCATGTCTTTCTAGATTTTTTTTTTCTGGAATCAGCAAATTCTTAGACCTCATGTGAATGGCCAAGGCTGTCTACCAGCCCACATGGAGGACACTCCTCTTAAGACTAGGTTTCTATCTAATATCTTCCAGTTCTTTTATGTGCTATTAAAATTCTTATATTGTATCCCAGATGATGACACTGTGATAGAAGTGAAATACTAAAAGTATTAAATTTTTTTAATTCTTTCATTGTTTGATGAGAACCCAATTCTCATCAACTGCAGAACTTTATTTTCAAACTGCTTCAAGTTTCCAATATATTAAGCAGGGCAAGTTTCACATCGGGTAATAAAAAATCATTTACGACCCCAATAACATTCATAAGCATTCGTAGAAGAGATTCACAAACAAAGATGCCATAATCAGCCAACCAGGTCATCTAAACATGCATAACTTACCATCCAAGAGTTTTCCATGATATACTGCCATTCCTGCAATTCTTCCTATGAATTTAAAGTAAGACAAATGGTCTTCATTGCATACACCTGATACAGGGTTTATCTGCAGTGTGTAATTATCCCTATAAAGTTAAACACAAAATAAGAAAGGCAGTAGTAATTTTGTTATCTTCATTTAATGGTAAAACTTAAGTTTTACAGGCTAAAAGTAAAAGGGGCAATGCAAAAAAAAAGTAAAAGCAAAAAGCAATGCTAATACATTGTTTTATCTCATTGAAGTGAAATTAAGCAGAACACTACATTACACTATAATAAACACAGTGATCCCCATTTATCTGACTGCACTGGGAAAACAGTTAATTGTTTTCATCACTTGCACAGATGCACCAGTTCTGTGGCTATTAAATTCTATTTCCAAACTTGTTAAATTAAAATATTGTCACTGAAACTTTCAGCTAGTTTACATTTCAGCTAGTAACTAAAAAAAATAAATAAACAACATTTTTGACATAATTGCTTTCACATACAAAAGAAGATAGCAATTATATGCTTCTTGACAATACTGCGCTTTGTTCGTTATCAAGGAGAGAAGTGTGTGGAAAATACCACCTAAATCAAGTGATTTAGGTGGTATTTTATTTTTTGTTCTCACAGCCAGTAATTATTTGCTACTGTGTCCTTCAAAGGATACACACTTGGAACAAAGAGGGGTGGGAATAGATACAGGCAGGCAATTTCACAGGAGATTTGAAAGCAGTCCACAGATTATTTTTCTTTAAAGGTCTGGCTATTTTTTTTCAGAGGTTCCCCAGATAGAGGGAACAGTAATGGCATTACTATTAATCTGTATGTTGAGAGGGATGAGAGGTGACAGGAGGATCAATTATGTTGTTAATCTTTTCAGCACTATAGTCACTGGACACAGGGAGGTATAGCAAGTAAAGGACAGTCCAGCTGCGAAGGAAGCCTGGTTGTAAGCTGTTAACAAGGATTTTAATGATTCTATATTGTTGTGGGATTGGGAGGGGGGGGGGAGAAGTTGTGCATGTCAGTAGCTTTTCTGTAAATTGAGAAAGAAAGAGTGCTGTTGGGAATATGTATAATTAGAGTGAGTAGAAAAGACAGACTATTGCTATTTTCTTTTTCCATAGTGAACAAGATTCTGCAGTGCTGGCTATTGAGAGTTCTCATTAAGAATCATTAATTATCGATCTATTTGGTACAAAACCAATTTTTATGTGAGCACTTGGTTATACAGATATCTTCTATAGAGTTTAAAATGAGTAAAGAGAAGCATCTTAGTCTGGAAAATTTTAATAATTGATGTTTTGGCATAAATATATTAAAATATTTGTGTATTGCTAAAAATACATATACACAAACATTTAAAACAATTATGAAAATATCTACACTGAAGTTGAATAATATGACTATCATGAAGGCAATAAAATATTCTTAGGCCACTGAAAAAGCTTAGAAATAGAAGAAAGAGTACTGGTAAAGGAATCAAAGATGATACAGTTGATATAAAAACTAAAAATAAGGATATTCTGTGCCTGGAATATTTTATTTTTATTTATTTTTGTGAATCTTTCAGCATTAGTCAAAAATTCTATTGTCTGAAGTGGCTTGAAAGTGTACCATGTTTATATTAAATTGCTTTGTGACTAAACATATAATGGTATTAGTCAAATTTCTTTAGGATTTTTTAATGGTGGGGCTTTTAATCAAGAAAGCAACTGATATAAAACACAAATAAATAAAACAAAAACAACCCATAACAAATTAAATTAGACTACAGCAATGCACAGTATGTCTGAGCTGTCTCTTTGAAGAGCCTGGAAGTAGTCGTTGAAGAACTTAAACATTCATCTGCAAAATGATCTCATTAGTGATTTCCACACATCATTTAGGATTAGACTTTCATTTTGGTTAAGGGAGCCATGTGAATGAATATGTGTGGAAGATTCCTCAACTATTCGAGATAATTTTTTTTTCTTTTGAATTGGGCATGGTGGCTGAATCCTAGTTAGTAATATAAGTTGTTGTTGACGTATGATGAGCTGGGATAGAGATTTCTTCTCTTTTGTGATCAACATTGCCGACATGTTCTTTTTTTCTCAATTCAAAACTTCAGCTTGTCTAACATACGTAGATCCTGTAGGCCATCCACCGTACTAATGAACTACAAAGTCCACAACATTTAGTGTGCAGGAGTCACATAAAAATTGTTCCAATCTAGAGGTATAAAGGTTTCACAGTTACACTGCATAGCTCAGAAGAAGTGAATTCCAGATTCTGGAGTAGCTCTTATAATACTATGATATAAGAGGAATAATGCTAAATGTTAATATTACAAAGGAATTTTTCTATTGAGTGTTGCAAGACATTTATTTTCAAGCATACTCAAAAGAATCTAAGAAACACTGTGGAAGAAAAACTTGAAAGACTCAATTACAGCAAAACAGGAATTGCATGACTAGATTTTTAGCGGAAGGAAAAAAAAATGAAAAATGAGAAGAATATAACTTGGATGTGTATTTGATTTTCATAGATCTGGAAAAGGGATATGATAAAGTGCCAAGAGAAACTTCAAAACGCTACAATTATATGTATAAATGTGAAATTGAACAGAGAAATAGACTGCCTATACTTAAGTCAGTGCTGAGAGATATATACAAGAACAATATCACTGCAAAGTTTGAAGGCAAGGAATAATTCACAGAGATGGTGAATAGAATCTGAAAGAATACTTCATGTATTCTTTCACAATACTATATCTCTGTTATGTAAGATGGAGCACATGTGGTTGAATGTAAAACAGTAGACATAGATAAAAGAATGGCTGATGGACAGACATCAAAGAGTAGTAAACAGTGTAGGTGAATCTTAAAATAGACAGGTCACCAGTGGTGTAACAATGGGCTCTGTAACAGGCCAGTTCAATTTATATAACACCAGGAATGACTTGAGGGGGAAATTACTTAGTTGTCTGCCAATGGTGCTAAACTGGGGAGAGCAATAGTTAATAAAGATGATGTAAGGATCCTGTAGGATAATCTCAATAGACTGGTAGTTTGCATAATTGGACTTTATCAGAAAGAGACCAAGCACACTAATACTGACACTGAATGACACATCAGTATACTAAAATTTCTCTAAACAGAACCAAAATGCCAACTGACCTGTTTCATAAAGAAAATGTTGATAACCAAATGCCTACTTCACAGGTTATCTCACATTGCCTAAAAAATCAAAAAGAAACTGAAACTAAGTGATATTATTTCCTCACATTCAATAACGTGTAAAAACTATCATTTGGTTCCTCTTTGTTTCTGATAATGAAGTATACTTCTTTGCCACAGTTTTCATAACTTTCCCCATGCATGCACACAAAACACATTTTTATGTGTTTTGTGTTTATTTTTCTAATTTTAGTGATATGAATGTGTATTTGATTTATTTAACTAGCCATGGAAAGAAGCTGAAAAATTCTGAAAATGGCCCTCAGTGATAGAAAAAACCATGCAAGAGAAAAAAAAGAGTAAGAAATAAAAATTTAGGTTGTTTGTGTTTTATTAAAATAAAATGTTTAAACATATTTTTTAAGCTTTGCTTGATCGTTATATTCTAATGTGAAATGTAAGTTTTTTTTTTGTTTTTTTTTTAATAAATACCTGTAGGTGATAAGGAACAACTCTATCATTTTAGAACAAAATTTCGTGGAAGAAGCTAACATCAATGATCTCAATCAAATGACTAGTGCTGACAGTCATTATCATCAATTATTTTTCTGAAGAAATCAACACAACAAATTCAAAGTGTAATGCACTTTCAGAAGAAAAAAAAACTACAGACTGTTCACTGATTGGATAGCCCTCTGTATAAGGCTTTGTTTGATACAATCATATCTAATGAAACATTTCAGCTCATTAGGAACAATTTTTAATGAAAGTTGAAAATTTAAACATGGATTTTGACAATGGCATTTGTAAAGCTGATATAGTGAGGACTCAGAAAATTCATTTATATGGTATGAGTTAAGTTTAGCTAACCAATACAGTATATAGGACAGTGTTTAAACCAATTTTAACCTTCAGTTGTAACCATTATAACCAATTATAACTTCAATTTCTGAAAGTTGAGTTAGAAATAAATCAACTGATACAGGAGGGTCTGAAGAAAATTAGAAGTGAATTAATGAATCAAAGGTAGAGTAATATTAAAAATGAAGATATCAGAAATGAACAACATTACTGGAATTTAGTGAAAGTGTGAGTAGAGCAAATCGAAGGTGGTGTGGTTGCTTAAATAAAACAGGAAAGGAAAGACTATCAAAAAAGCTGTCTTGTGAGGATGGCAAGAAGACTCAGAGAAGGCCAAAGACCAATCATGGTCTTCCTCTTGGTTGAAGTTTGATGGATAAGATTTGACAATATTAAAGGTCTAACAGAAGATGCAAATATATTCACATGGAGAGTATCAAAATATTTGACACCTACAAACTCAAGTCCCACTTGTGATCATCTTCAGATGGGAGATGACTTTCATTGCCTAATGTAAGACTACTTCTCCACTTATTGCAGGCCTGAAGTGGCTTGAAAAAGTTTCATGTTTGGTCTCTAGAGCAAGGTTAGACTAAATAAAACAAAGAAAAATTACAAAAAAAAAAAAAAATCCTTAGTAAACCTGCAGTACATGAGTTGACATCTTTTTTTGTGAGCAGGATACACATAAAAAACATCAAAAAAGCACACACAGTAGGATGGATTCCCTCGGATAAGGGAGAAAACAGCAGTTTTTTTTTTCTTCTTTTTTTTGGAGGAGTTTGCTTGTTTTGGATTTAATGGTGCAAGGATTGCTATAATCATATAGCACTAGCACAGAAGATACATACATAGGTATAAAAATCAGTATATAAAAACAAATGCAAAGGTGTGTAGAAATAAATGTAAAAAGAAGTAGAAAAATAAGTAGAAAATTTCATCAAAAACATTAAAAAAAAAAACAGGTGTTAAAAGCTTATGGATATATCAATTTTATTCAATGTACAGTATATAATTTATTCAATGTACAGTATATAAGATTATATATATTGATACTCTGTAAAATTTATAAATGAGGTGACACATGATGGCTCTAGTAAAATCTAATGAATATTTTTAATGGGACATGAGCACTCAATATTATGAAGTAACTTTATGGCTTACACATGTAGCAAAAATTATATAGAATTTTATTTAAAAACTCCAACATATTTCATCCAATGTTATGTGGCTTCATCAGGGAGACAGACTGTTAACTACATTCAAAAGATGAATTACAATCACGAGTCATAATTCATGCACATTAGATTGTATTTTGGTCACAGCTGAAGTAGATCATATTACATTATTAGGTTTCAAAAGGAACAACTGTAAAAAGTTGTGCAAATAAAACTTATGAACAGTTAATACTGATCACTTCCCAAAACATGGATATTGGCACATGGGTTGACTGTTCAGGCTCAGACGATTTCATAGAGTGCCACATATTTCTAGGAAAAGACAATCAAAATTGAACTTGCTGGAATGAAGAAGTTTAGTGTGGCTCCAAAGAACTTTTGTGCCTAGTGTCAATAGCATGTGAAACAAGGCCAGATTTGTCGGATTACCAAAATCTATCATAGTTTTGATGTTTTTCAATTCTAATCAATGCAGAATGGCCAGTCTGTCCAAAATAACAAAGCGGGCATGATCAAGGTGCTTGGTAGACACCTGGTAAGAAAAGAGGTGGTAATGCATCTTCCATGGTGGTAATGTATCTTCCTGGTAGAAAGGAAGACAGTTTCTGAGCTAGTTTGAAAAGGAAGTGTATAGATTGAATATTTGAAGAATCTTTGCTTTTTGTTCCGAGGTTCATTTAAGGTATGGTATTGAAATTCTTTTCACATCAGATTGTGGTCTTGTGGAAGGATGATAATAATCAATCATTTCTTTTTGACTTGTACTTTTGTTGTATCTATTACATATCAAATTGTTTTTAATTTTATCCAACAGTCGAGTATGCTTTAAACTCAACCACATACAGCTCACCAATGAAGTTGTTACATTTCAGTAAGATTTGTGCAGATTTTATGCTATCTTTCAAGTAATATCTGCAACAGGTAATATGAGTATTTCAGCTTCTGTGCAATTTTGTGTAACTCAAAATCTAGAGCTTATAACATAGCTTTTATTTGCAAACTACAAATTTATTAGGTGTTGTACAGATTCCCAGGTGGGAGTCTCTTTTTTTGGGTAATGGGTGGGAGAGTGACAAAAAGTTCTCGATGAAGATAGGGAGATAACCTCTGAGAAGACAAAGTTTTGTAAGTCTTTCAATAATCCAAATCTCCAAGCAGGTGTCATGTTTTTTCCATATCAGAGTAAACTGATGTTAAGTGCTCACATTTTAGATGGATGCTTCCAGATTAGCTGATCAGTTGTTGAATGATATTTACAGATGCCAGATAGTTTTCTGGGGGGGGAAAAAAAAAATTTCTCCAGAAACCATAAATGATGAGAGTTAACAATTTTTTTCCAGAATTTTGTACAAAAAGCTAATCAGAGCAATTGGTTAATAGTTTTCTGATGATTTTGGATCCTTTTGAGGATTAGGATAGGCAGTAATAATTGTTTTTTGCCAAGTATACAGAAAAACATTCTCACAGAATATTCTGATGAAGAGGTACAATATGGCAGGTGGTGACAGATGCTTGATCCCTTCTAATGGATGTTATCTGGTCCAGCTACAGTGGGGCAACATTTAAGCAAAACAGCTTTCATTTCTTGTTTTGTAAATGGCCTGTTGTAATCTTTCATGCTGCTTGAAGAGAGCACAAGTTGTTTTCCTGCTTTGCATTTTGGGCAAGGAATTCTGAAGGATTAGAAGAAGATGTTGCTGATGTTTTAGCGAAAATCTCTCCAAGAATATTGACAATTTCTGTTTGATCAGCAATTGTACATCAATTATGTTCAGGGATGGAGAGTGGGGGATTGTATATATGCCCTTAATTTTCCAGATTTTGTTCTAGGCTTCTTTGCTGTTGGTTACACTGGTTATTATTCAGGCCTCCATGAAGTCAAGAGATTCATCGCAGGAGGTCCTTCCTAGAAAACACAAAGTCTATCATACCACTCCTTGAACTCATTGACTGTTCTTGCTCTCACCACTCTATCAGGCAATGCATTCCACGGTTCCACCACCCTCCATGCAGAGAAACCACTCCACGGCCTCTTGCTCACAGATTCCTTTCGTACTTTCCAGGGATGGCCCCTTGTCATAGCTTCTCCCCACTGCTCCACCCTGTAACCTGCAACAGTTTAAAAGTCTTGATCACATCAACCCTCCTTCTTCTATCCACCATCTGCAGTCCACATTCCCTCAACCGATCCTCATAAATAACACTGTACAGCCCTGAAACCATCTTTGTTATCTGGCTCTGCACCCTTTCCATAGTTAATTTATCCCCTTCAAATCCTGGATACCAAATTTGAATACAATAGTCTAAGTGTGGCCTATTCGGGGTCTTATACAACAGAATGATAACTCTTCTATCTCTGCAGGTCACCGTCCTTCTCAGTATTGCAGCAATCCTCTGGGTTACCTTCACCACCTTTGCAATATGCCCTCTGAATTTCAGTTTTCTATCGATCATCACCCACAGATCTCGTCTCCCCTACTTGCTCCAGTACATCTCCTCCAATCAAGTATGCAGTCTCCCATCGATGTATCTCAAACTTCAAGACTTTACATTTTGCTGCATTAAACCGACCCCCATTCATTTGCCCATCTGTCTAGTTTATTCAAATCCTGTTGCAGGGCCACCACATCTGTACTATTACTATAAAAACCCTTCTCAGCTTCACATCATCTGCAAACAACTGAATATCCTCTTGCAATCCACTGACAATGTCATTGGTATAAAGGTTAAACAATATAGGTCTCAGAACCGAGCCCTGTGGAACCCCACTTGTAACCTTCTGCTTCCTTGATATCGCCCCACCATACACAACTCTCTGATACCCATCGATGTATCTCAAACTTCAAGACTTTACATTTTGCTGCATTAAACCGACCCCCATTCATTTGCCCATCTGTCTAGTTTATTCAAATCCTGTTGCAGGGCCACCACATCTGTACTATTACTAAAAACCCTTCTCAGCTTCACATCATCTGCAAACAACTGAATATCCTCTTGCAATCCACTGACAATGTCATTGGTATAAAGGTTAAACAATATAGGTCCCAGAACCGAGCCCTGTGGAACCCCACTTGTAACCTTCTGCTTCCTTGATATCGCCCCACCATACACAACTCTCTGATACCTATCAGACAGCTAACCCTGAATCCAGTTGACTAACCCGACATTTAAACCCATGTGCTGTAACTTAAATATCAGCTTATCATGTGGCACTCTGTCAAATGCCTTTGCAAAATCCAAAAAATGGCAGTGTATGCCTTTCCCTCAACTGCTCCTGTCACTTTATTATAAAAGGCAATCATATTACTTAAGCAAGAGTGCCCCCCCCCCTTAACAAATCAACATGGATTTGTTAAGGGGCACTCTTGTTGATTCTCACAGATAACATTATCCTCATCTGCCCAACGGTGGATATAGTCCCTTATTAATTTCTCCAAGACCTTAACTACTGATGACACACAAACCAGCCTATAATTAGACACTTACAGTCTGCTACCACCCTAATGCAATGAAACTATCTAACCTTCCTTCCATTCCTTGGGTACCTTTCCCATAGCCAGACTTTCATTGAAAAGCCAGGTCAAAGGAGCTGTCAGTTCTTTAGCACATTCTCTCAAACCCATAGTGAAACACCATCCAGTCTCACTGCTTTACTGAACATCCAGAGTACACAGTATTTGGAACAATACTGAGTACTCTCCTTTTGCACCTCTATGTAATTAGATCCAGGATTACTTTTGGCTCTGACAACAGATGTATCTTGCTTGGCCATGTTTGAAAGCAATAAGGTTTGTTGTTATTGTGGGTTGTAAAACGTACTTCAAGCTTCTTTCTATGCTTCCTGCAATCAGCATTCAACTATGGTTAAGGAAAAAGTGAGAATCAACTGAATGTTTTGGGATTTGCAGTTGTGCCAGCATGTGTAATACACTCGGTCACATGATTCTGTGTATTACTGAAAGATTAGCTGACCATCACAAAGTTTTGAATTCTGCAGGGAGGAAGAAGGTGTGCCAATAAATTTGCTCAAATTCCCATCATGATACCCAGGATGTAATATGTGGTTGTTCATGCAAAACAGTGGATATCATGGGTAAGCAACTGCTCCTAAATAAGAACTTACCAGTTTCTCACTTAAACAGCGAGAGAAGGGAGGGTGAGCATACAGTTAAGTTAATGGTAGAGATTGTTCAGGTACGCATATGGAAGGTGTTGCTTTCCACATTTGAGAGAAAGATAGATTATTGTCATCAAGTATATGCTTGACAATTCTTCATCTGATTCTTCATGTCCTATTAGACAGCCAATCTCCAATCCAATGTACTAATCTACTATCCAACCCCATCTGTTCCAATTTGACTAATGATTTGTCATGTGGTAATCTATAGAAAGCCGTTGCAAAATCTAAATATACTCCTGTATATGCATCCCCCTTGTCCAATGCATTCATCGGCATGTTATAATAACTAAGCAGATTGCTAAAATATGATCTATCTTAAGAAAACCCATTACTGTCCATTAAAGAGAATTCCACTGCTGGTATTTGCCTTTTAGTGATGAAAATCATCACTAAAAGGCAAAAACTATGAAAATAGACATGAAAACTGAAAACATTAACCACCTTTTCAAATGTTTTAGCAATTGAGGCACCATTTTTAGTGATGATGGCAAATTAAATATGGATATAGACAACAAACATCAGCAAGGATGGTATTAACTGAGTAAATGTATATGGATTCAGAAAAAAATTGAAAACACTAAAGTATCTATATATATGTACAAAACAGTGTTCAAACCAATTTTAATTTATGGATCTGAGAGCTGGGTTAAAAATAAAACACTTGATCAAGGACTGGAGATTACATATATAGGGTTCTGAGAAAAATTAATGACCTAATGCAAACTGTATGGCTACACCACTGATGTCATTAGTTCACAAGATAGCGAGCAGATGACATCAGTGGCAGCACCATATTAAAAATGAGGGAATTAATCCACCTTAGATCAGCAGCATTAATCTCAGGCAATATTGTTACTTAAACAGAATGGAAGATGAAAGGTTAGTAATACTCCCCCACACCCCCCAGGATGGCAGGAAGAAGACTGGGATCAAGGTGTACTGATAGAATGAGAAGTGCCTTAGGAGACCAAAATATAAGATATGATAATAGTGGAATCCTGAAAGATAACAGATCCTCTAATCCTTATTTATCCTCTAATTAACCTACTAAGAAGGTATCTGAAAACTCACTCTGTTAAATAGTATTAAGAGAAACCC
This sequence comes from Typopeltis vanoorti, assembly GCF_054136105.1. Classification (NCBI taxonomy): domain Eukaryota; kingdom Metazoa; phylum Arthropoda; class Arachnida; order Uropygi; family Thelyphonidae; genus Typopeltis; species Typopeltis vanoorti. The sequence goes on along the minus strand of NC_143555.1, from coordinate 27,761,036 downwards.
ATTAAGAGACGCTCTTCAGAAAAAAATACAACACTAAATCAATATACCATAACTATGCAAGTGAGAAGTGTGTACACACACACTCTTCAAATCACAAACTAAATCTATATGGAAACACATTCTCTGCTCTACCACCATTAATTATATAATCTTATCATTATCAAATTCCTGATCTCCAAGGGTGTCCTTTCTGGACAAACTCCTGAGCATTTAATCTCTTGGTTAAAGCAGAACTTTTATTCCTTTGTATTCATACAAGATGACAAGATGAAGTACTGGAGACACCAACAGAAGAAAGGGTGGGTGACATGATAGAGACCCACAAATCTCTGAAAGGGTCATACAGGACTCTCAGTAAATGGAATTTTTACTTTTATGGTGGGTGGGGGAAGAAACAGGGCATCCATGAAAGTTGAGGTTGAATGTTATCAAGAAAAGGGGACAGAAACTAGATTTTTCTTTTATAGAGCAGTGTGTGATTGAAATTTAGAAGCTGTGAGTGAAGATAGTGAATGAATTCAAGAATATGTATCACACACAGGTGGTGTGAATATGGTAGCCTCCTTCAGTGAGTATCCTGATTTCCTGAAGGTCTATTGTATTAATAATAAATAAATAAATTTAATTAAATAACTTTTGTAAAAATATAGAATTTAAATATGAGGCTATTTTTCAATAGCCTCCAAAATGTTCTGCAAGCTATTGAAAAAGCTTAGAAATGGAGGAAAGAGTAAGTAAAAGTAATCAGAGATGAAAAAGATATGAAAACTGAAGATAAAGATATTCTAGATGCCAATAATAATGCTTAGGAACAATATGGCAGTTTTGGTTGCCATGTTTCATTCAAAAGATAATTATAATTATGAAAAAGAAAAAATAAATACAGCAGTACTTACATAGCAGAGTATTCAAAAAGACCATAATAAGGATTGAACATTTCTTTAGAAAGCAGGTAAAACCATTCCCTTGATGCACCACCATAATCAAGTACCTCTTCACCATCAAATTCTACCCACAACTTATGTCTAAGAATCTCAACCCTGGTTATGGCAGATATAATCCGGTATGAATCTTCTAAAATAGTGGATCGGCTCACTTTCATTTCAAATTTTCCTGATGCATTTGTCTAAAAAAATAAATAAAATAAAACTAGCCTTTTTTTTTTTTTTCCTGGAGTATAAACAGAGTCAACTCTCACTTGTTAGGACCCAAGGAATAGTTGTTATAATAGATAATACGCTATAGTTTTCTTCAGAATACCAATCAAGTTTATAAGGCTTTGGCAGCATTTTCTTGGTAGTTCAATAACAATGAGAGCTGATGTATTACACTATACATAAATATTATTAAGAAATTATAAATTTTTTCATAACATCCAACACTGTTAGATTTTGGAAAATTTTTCTTTTATCCAATAACTGTTTCATAACTGTCTCTTGATATTCAGCATTTTCAGTCATATCAGCCGAACAGAATCAATATAATATTTGTGATCAGATCTGAAGAGAGTGACAAAGTTATATCTAAAACAGACAAAGGATGGAGTGGAATTATAGCTTAAAAAAAAAAAAAAAAACTATGAAGCTGCAAGGTCAGGGTAATGTGTCTACTAACTGCGTGCATTCTTTGGACAGTATGAATATTTTGCAGAAGAAGATACCTTGCCACTTCCAACTGGGGCCAACTAACTCACCTTCAGTTGAAAATCTCGTAGAACAGTTCTGCATGTCCTAGACAGAATTTGGACCACCAGGTCTTATTAACCAATGACCAAACGTATGATGTCACATTTCTCACAAATGCACGAGAAACATAACAATATTAAATTTTTTCTACAATACAGACCAACCACAAACCTAACTCATTTATAGTTTTAAGCAAAAAAGTGAAATTTTACTAGCAAATAACATTTTTGAAGTGAAAATAAATTAAAATTTAAATTTTTATTGTAATTAACATAATTAAATTATTAAATATTACACAAAATTTAATTGCTTCAATTATAATTACATGTGGCAAGTGGATGCTGATTCAATACATATATCTTTTAAAAGTCTATTCCATAGATGTTAAGGAAAATAATAAAGGAAAAAAGCCTTCAGCATGAGCTACATCGTGTTATAACCTTGTAACCCACATACATAATAATGCATGCAAAAAAAACTCTGGAGGGGGGGGGGGAATTCCCTGATGGCCTTCCCATTTTGGTTTTTTAAGTAACCATCTGAATTTAGTCATAAAATATAGTTACTTGTGATAACTTGTATTGTGTTGTTGGGGTTATTATTATACAACACCACCAAGAAGTCCAAGGCTCATCATGGGAGGGCATTCTATACAACCCACTATTTTAACTATTTAATCCTTCATGTACATAGAGTTTCATCTACCACCCACTAACTGTCAAGTTAATGTATACTCTGGCCAATTTGCTTATAAGCAGGATAAAAGATCTGAGTTTCTGGATACATGTGATTGGTTGATTCACCTTCAAATGAAAAAGTCCATATATATATATCATGCATCATGGCAAGAATCAAAATAAGGTCTTTAATGAAGTCTCTAATGAAAGGGCATAATGTCCTGGCATTCTTCCAATTATATCAATGTTTACACACAAATGAGGAATGCAAAGGATCAACGAGTATGGGGGAACAAAAGTTGAATGTGCTGTAAAGTACTGGAATCACAAGAACTCAAATTTATAAAAATCAGTTTTCTGTTGAATGAAAAAGAAGATGAGACATAAGTTATGCATTATTTTTAGAAGCAGAGACATGAAATAATTGCCACATGATGATGATCAATCTCAATGCACAGAGGCAGACAAAATATATCCATAGTAATTTCCATAATGTTATATCACATTTGCAATCAAGCACAGCATGCCTGAATTCTAAATGCCACTATCATTACAAATTTGCAAATTCAAATTAAATGTTTCCTTTGATTTTCTGCCAGATAAAGATCAAAAGAATCTTGTCCATACTAGATATCAAAAAATCATCAAGTCCAGGAGATATTTTGTTAAATGTTCTGAAGGTCTGCTCTCCAGAATTGACTCTTGTTCTGTGTTGCATTTTTATACCTTTCTATTCCACAAGTATTTATTCTACAACTTAGAAATTAGTCTATATTCAACCTATTCCTGAGGATGATGAATCTTGGCCATCAAATTAAAACAATATGCTTTTACTTCTTTTCCAAAATAATGAATGACTTCATACTTCTGGTAATACGGAATGCCCTATTCTTAGTTTTGCTGATGACAGCATTCTCCATTCCTCCTCCTACCTACATGATAAATTTTGCAGTCCTCAAATATCCCAAGCTTCAAGACTTTCTACAACCAGTACCCTTTATCAATCTCCATACCATTCTTCAATGGGTTGATGACAATCTCTATGTATTTTTGATGTTTCCAAAATGTAGTCTTTTTTTTTTTTTCTTTACAAAAAAAAAAAAACCTTAGTTCAAATCACATGTCCCTTTACTTTTAGTAACTCAGCTCAACAGTGAAGACTAGAAGACTCTACTCATGGAATGACATTTAACTCTAGCCTTTTGTGGCACAAACACATCACATCTATAGCATCTTCAACCATCAAAATGCTTCTCCAGCTACTAGTAATGTATAATTTCCAAATCCAATTAACATCTTAGAATAGTGCTCTTACATCTCGTGTAGTGCACGAAAAGTGGACAAACTCTCAATAGAAGAGTTCATGTAATCACTGGCCTGATTGGTTAGCACATGCTCACTCTCTCTCTCTGACCAACATGACAAAAGTTTTTTGAATCCCACTCTGGGCATGTGCATTTTGTGAATGTCTTTGGGTGAGAGTAATTTCATTGACTAGCAACAGACCACTTCCCTGCTTATTGGAGTAAGAAGTAGCTTGAAAAAGTGACATTTGGTCTTTAGTGTAGGACTTCACGATTATCTAAACTTTAGTCTGCTATGGCAATGGTACTAATGCATTACAAGCAAGCCTTTCATGGGTGGAATTCAGATATAAAGTGAGTGGCTTTTGTGCCCTTTCTACAGATACTTCCATGAGTGATAAAGAATACATCCATTATTCTCTCATTTCCACTATATATATACAATAACATGAGCAGTAGCTGTCAACATCTACTTGACATCTTCCCATTCATCTTTCCTTCTGTCTACTTTTGTCCTCTGGAACAACCTTTCCCATTAAGCAAGCACAAAAGACTACAGCTGTTTAACAAGAGGAAGATCAACAGATTCCTTCTTCCTTAATCCTGCTCGCTCATACAGCATCAGCTTGATGCAGGTTCTGACTACTTGTATGTGTGGGAGAGATATATAAAAAAAAGTCAGCTACAATGCTATTTGAAAACTTTTTAACTAATGAGTGAACATCAGTATGGATTGTGCCTTAGTTGATCATGCTTATGTCATTTATCTTTGTGCATATGACATGAAAAGTTTGGAGAAACTGAAAGCATTTGATCAGGTTTGGCGACTGAGGTTTTTATCCTCATAGTTTGAAACCATATTTTTGTTGGCCACTATAGAGATCCATTATTCTCTATATCAGCTGACTTCAAATTCAATGCACACAGCCAAACCGTGGATTGAAGGGAATTCTCGTTATTTCATGTGCGAAACCTAGCCCTACAAAACAACCAAAACTTTGGATTATATACATCTGCAACTCTAAATTCTGATTTCCAAACCATTTTTCAGTGTTATTCTGACAAAGGTATCAGATGAATGATTATAAATTTTGTTTTCATTAAAAAAAATACACACACACAGTCGACCCTTGAACAATGCAGGAGTAAGGGGCGGCGATCCTCCTCCCCCCCAAGTTGTTCGAAAATCTGCGTATAACTTTTGACTCCCCAAAAACTTAACCATTAATAGCCTACTGTTGACTGCTTTACCCATAACAAACAGTCAATTAACACATATTTTGTATGGTATGTATGTACTTTATTAAAGAAATCATAAGGAAGTGAAAATAAATTTACAGTAATGTACTGTATTTATCGATACCGTAAATTTGCATTGTCTGTTTACAAGATGAATCGTATGCCTGTCAGTACCTATATCAAATTGTCTTATATAATACAAAACCACTGTACATGTTATACATATTACTAACACTAGACATCAAAAATAAAAAGATAATGTAAAAAGAAATGATTTATTTATATATATATATTTATTTCCAGGTATAATGATTCATCGTAGGATTCATTCTAGGCTTTAAGGTAGCCTAGCCTATACAATAATGAATGAATCGTTCTAAAATTTTTATTTTATGCTAATTAATTTAAATAATTAATAACAGTTAATTTTATGCAGTCATGATTTAATACTACATCTTTACATTTGTTAATGCGAATGGTCTGTAAGTGTTTATGTGCATAATAAATTTAGTTTAATCCTTTATCCAAGTGTGTGCAAACAAAGTTTGTGCCTGAAAGTATCTTCAGGACTGGGGTAAAGTGGTACAACACCGGGCAACTCCTTGCAAAGGTGGAGCAAGCTACCAACACTCCTATCTCAGTATCTCCCATAATGCAAAACACATCTCCTTCCGGATATGTATAATGCTATGCATTAAGGGAAGGGCCACTACCCAGACTAGTTTCGACCTTTATTGAGGTCTCTTCAGTGGGAGCCAGGCTCAAGTGGAGATACCAAGGCAGAAGCATTAGCAAGGTCATCTCCACCTCAGTCCTGAAGATACTTTCGGTTGCAAACTTTGTTTGCACACACTTGGATAAAGGATTAAACTAAATTTATTATAGTCTGACCAAGTGAAAAATAAACTTTCAACATTTATGTGCATAAGTTTTGATAAATTTTAACTTTTTATAATAGATGTGTGTATACTTTATGGGTAGCAAATGATAAAATAGACTAGTATTAAATATTTTTATGCATTCATTACCATAACTAACTTTTTCTTAATTTTTTCAATATTTCTAGGCTATGCGGTTCGTCTGTGAGTTTTTTCAAATTGGCACAAATCTCCAAAAAACTTTCCAATATATTTATTCAAAAAAAAAAAAAAAGCATATAAATGGAACTGTGCAGTTCAAACCTATGTTCTTCAAGGATCATCTGTGTGTGTGCGTGCGTGTGTGTGTTGTCAAACAAATCCTTGACAACACAATATATAAAACAACAACTTTGCATTTGTTTTTAATGTATCAATGATGACTGCTAATTACAACTGGCATCTGTACTGTCCCCTGTAAAATCTGTTACCTCTCTCTCTCTCTCACACACACACAGTAGAACTAATCAACAATTCACAGCTCAAATCCAAGCTCAGAAAACAAATCTTTCTTTCTTCATTGTTCACTCTTTTTTATGCCTGATCTTTGAACAGCATTATTTCTTGTGAATTTCAGAGTAAAATCTGCAGGCCTTCAAATCTAATGTTAACATTTTTTTTTCTTTCTCCTTAACTACTCATCCATACAGCTTATGTGAGCACCAGCACAGATAGCACCCAGAGAGGGGGAAAGGTGGGGGTGGTCCCCCCACAAAAAAAAACACTAGAAAATTTTCCAAAAATCTTTTTCTAATTAAAATTCATCTTTTAAAATTTATGTTGTGTTGTGTCTTCTATTTCTATGCTATTTATGAATTAGTGGTCACATAAGGTGGGAATACCCTATAGCTCTCGGGAATCACAGCTGCTGTGAACACAAGGTGAACGAGGTAGTGCTCGGGCGGATCGAGAGCTACTCCGTTTGTCTGAGCCAGGCCAGAGGAGATCACCAGTATCATGTATTGGCGTTCATTGAGGATGCTCAGTCAGGTCGTATGCTATGTGTAGTGTGTATTCTCAAATAGTCTACTCAACTTCCCCACCCCACAAGATTAAACCCTGAGTGCATCACTGACGAGCACTAATGTGTTATAGAGGATGAAGAAGGTCTAGTGGGGGGGGGGGGGGGGAGAGATTACCACAAAAAATAGAGAAAAACTTGCCTTAATCGTATATTTACAACTAATCCTGTTACTTCTTTATAAACTGTGAACGAAAACTGAGAAAAGTGGAAACTAACCTTGATTATGTGCATATTCCACTTCAACTTAATCAAACTGCTTTTGTAAGATCAGACATTCCTTCCATGCCAGAGATAAAGGACCATAAAATCTCCTCTTCATGATTTGCTCTGGCTGAAAATTTCCATGCCAACTTTGTTGCCTTCATTTGCTTCCTTTGCCACTCATCTAATTCTGATAACCAGTCTGACCTCTTTGAAGGCTGCATTTCTATTACTCAAACAGGGAGATAATCTTTTTTAGTAATTTCAATGCTCATAATTCAAAGTAGCATTCCCATCTCTAACTTCACAGATCAGGGCAGAGCAGATGCTGAATTATTTGCCATTAATTGTCATGATATATAAGAATATTTTGCAGCTGAGTTGTTACTGATGCAGCCCTTTCATTAGAAAGTCCTGAATTTGAACCAATCAAGGAAAACAATTTCAAATTTTTTTTTTTTCAATTGAAAGTGGGTTAGCAAGTCTAAAATGTAGGCAGTAGAGTTTTTTCATCCCAGAATAAGGCAAACCAAACAACCAGAACACACACATAATTCACACATAAGAAATATACTTGGTACACAATAAATAACGGAAAAAACTCACGTAGAAAGATTATTTATTAGTATAATTTTCGCCTGTGTGTCACAGGCATCTTCAGTACATTAAGCTCAAAATTAAACACTAACCGACAATTCCAAAAAGCACCACCTAAGTAGCTGGTGTAAGATAACTAAAAAGGTCAATAACTTTCTTAAAAAAAAAATTTAAAAAAAAATTAATACAATAAAAAGTTAGGAAAGATTAACTGATTTGTAAAATACTATCTCCTATAAAGGGTATAGACATAAGCCATCGGATCTGTTTAAGTTAGGAGAATGAAGTAGAGTTTCACATGTTTCTTCATAAAGGTGTTCCACGAGAAACTGACTTTTGTGAAGAACTCTTGTCTTTCTCCAATGAACTCTGTGTCTAGTGAAGATGGCATGTTCAGAAAGTCCAGACTTTTCAGGTTTAAAGTATTCAATATAAGATTGGTGTTCTTCTAGCCGAATAGAGGCAGATCTTCCCGTTTGTCCGAAATAAGATAATCCACAAAAGCAAGGAATCTGGTAGACATCTGGATGATTAAGATGTGGAAGCTTGTCCTTAGGAGAAGTGAGAAAGGTGGAGATTTTTCTAAACGGTCGAAAGGCAACAAAAATATTCAGTGGTTTTAAAACTTTTGCTATACGTTCACTGATGCCTTGTACATAAGGGATAGTAATGCGCGTTATTTCTTCTGTGTTTGAAGAGGAAGACATATTAAAACTACTCAAAGTTCTTTTAATGAAGCAATTCTTATAACCATTACATAGAAAGGAAGAAGTTATGTATTGTAGTTCTTTCTGTAAAAGATGTGAAGATGCCTGTGACACACAGGCGAAAATTATACTAATAAATAATCTTTCTACGTGAGTTTCTTCCGTTATTTATTGTGTACCGATATGTCTACTCACGGTTTACCTCTTTTAAAACTTAAGAAATATACTGTATATTTAGGCATAAGACTAAACATCTTATTCTCAAATTATGGACACAAAACCTAATCTGGGTATGTTTCGCTCGTAAGGATCTGTGACTACCAGAGATTATTATCATCATTATTAAACTGTCTAACAAAAATTGTCCACCTACCAATCAGAGATAATCCTCACATTCTAACAACTTCCTGTACCTACTAAAATAAAGGGCCAAAAGGGCTTCAGTTCGCGATGCAAATTAATATAAGCAAAAGCCTTTTATATAATAAAAGGTGAATATATAAATGCTTGGGCAGCATCTATGTCTTTTAAGTAATCTACACTAAGGCAACTTGTGAATGCCAAGGAGTGCATTCCTCTTAGCTCTGTGGTCAACTTACCTTATGAAACCTTCATAGTTTCTAAATTCGGCTTTGAAATAATGCTGGATCTAGTATCCACTTTGCTTATATAAACTTCCTGTACCTTTTTTTTAAAAGAACTATTTTCATCTCCAAATTTCATTTCCACTGCTTGAAAATAAGTCAACAGAGATCCTCCATGGGCAAGGTGCATCACACCATGCAATGAGTCATGTGTTTGTAGCCAGTATAAATTGGGGGAATATGATGCTCCCAAGTCAGTGCAACAGTATCAAGGTGAAATTGCAGCGAGAGGGGAACTGACAGAGTTTCAAAGAGGCATTGTGATAGGATGCCATGTTGCGGGCCTATCTTTTTAGAAAATTGTTGATAAACTGAGCCACCCAACATCAACAATCAGTGATGCCATACTGAGATAGAAGTGCTATCCACAGTAGACAGCTAACAGCAGTAACAGAATGTGACCATAGGATGCTACAAAGGATAATATGTAAAACTGCCATTAGTCAGCCAACATGTTATATGCAGAATTCTGGGCATCGACTGGAATATGAATCTGCACAAAAACATTCAAAAGTTATAAGCCTCAGTTCTCAGAGTAAGACTGCAATATGCAAGTCCCACATGTAGCTTCGTCTTCAGTGGTGCAAAGAGCTTGTACAGTGGGATGTGGAAACTCAGAAAGCTGTCTTGTGGAGTAATGAATCATGCCACATCCTCTACTGAAGAGATGAATGGGTGGGGTGTGGCAGACGCCTGTTATTTATCTTGTTACACACTCTGGTGAACATCTCTTACCAGAGTGTGTAGCCCCAACTATGAAATTCAGAGGAGGCAATGCGATTTTGTTTTTCTTGGTTTGACTTTGGACCTCTGTTTGTGGTGCCATGAACTTTGAGTTCCGAGAGGTATCTGAACATTCTGGACAATGCAATGCTTCCTACTTTGTGGTATTTCTACAGAACTGACCATTTTCTCTTTTAGCAAGACAATGCTCCATGTCATAAGGCTGTAAGTGCATGGTTTGTTGACACGAACGTCACCACAACACTCATTACATGCCTATAGAAGAATGGTCCAATATTCCTATTGATCGCTATCGTATGCTTGTGGAAAGAATGCCCTGGAGGACTGCTGCAGTCATTGCAGTGGAAGGAGGTCCTACATCATATTAAGGTGGAAGCCATAGCTCTTTATTCCTAACACTATGCTGTCTGTTGACTTCTTTCCAAGCAGTGTACTTGGAGTGTCAGGTGTTCTCTTGATAACTTCAACTACAACATTGTCCATATTTTATTTTTTTTTACAGATCAACCACCGCTCAGCCAGTCGCACCCCAATGTACTCAGGCATTTTAAAACAGTTCCAAATGGGGTGGTCTTCATAACTTCTACTGATGTTTCTAAGTCTCTTTCCTGATTATTCTACTCTTCCAATCCAAAAACCTGCTCTGGCCAAATAACTGAAATAATCCTTGCTTCAATGATAGCTTTCACCTACACCACAAGTCCTGGTTCTTTCTCCAACAAGTGGGCCAAAGTGGACCAGAATAAAAATTCAGCATACCTCAAATGACAGCTTTGAAAGGACCAAATGAAGAACCCGGAACACTTACTCAAATGGCAGATGAGATATTTGATCCTTCTCCAAGTGTACTGAGCACTTCTGACCTTCTTTGCTATAGTTCGCCCACAATTAGAAATCATTCGACACTTCAGAAAAAAGGAGAATCCATTCTGATAATAGGGTAATCAGTCCGTATAGTGGGATGAGTTGTTTATTATTACCAGTCAGAAAATTAACTTCTCTTTTATGATTATTGTAGTTAACTATGTTGCTTGTATAACAGTTGGAAAATTTTACTTATGAAGCACGTGATTTCATGTTGGCGACCAATTCGGATGTCCTTCATTTCTTTCTCCTCTTCAGCATGAATCGACTATTCTTGGAAAGACACGAAGCAGGGACCTACAAATGGTGGGCGAACTATATCTATCTCTTTATTTTACTCTGGATACTGCTAAGTCTGATGGTCCAGATGGTACTCATGATTAAGCTCAAAAATTGGGCTCCAGAAATAATATCCTCTATGTCTATTCGAGTTTATCTGGTATTTACCCAATAGCATGGAAGCAAGCACATATTCAGTTAAGCCATCAAACTATCATCCAATTACTCTGACCTCAATTGTCCTGAAAACAATGGAGATCATTAGTAGCCCACTTATTCACTATTTAGAGGCTCATAAATGAATTAGTAATTGCCAATATGGATACTGCCAGTCTTGTTCCACAAAAGATCACCTTACTAACCTTATCCACCTTTGCATATAAGAAATGGAAAGATTTGGAGAAATACTCATGGTAACTTGTGACATTTCCAGGGCATTTGATTCAATCAGCCTCAGAGGCCTTCTCACCAAGTGGTCATTTTGTGGTTTGCTTTTAGCTATTTACAAATGGGTCTTCGGTTTCCTTTGTCAGTGTTCCCTGCATCATGTTAAATGGTTTCTTCTCATCCTAATCAAAGTTATGCTGAAGAAAGCAGACTCCATCCCTCTTCTTCATTTGATAAATAATATAACATTCAAATGCAATCTTTTTTTTTGTGTTTTTTAGCTCTTTCATAACTAATTGTAATACACTTAGAAGGTTAAAACATATTTAATAGAGTTTATATTAAAACTCACGTTTCATTCAATGTCAAATAGACATTATCAGAGAGAGAAGACCAGTTAGCTGCATTTAAAACATGAATCACAAGTTATAATCCCTCAAGTCAGACTATGACCTGATGTGAACAGAATTTCCATACCATACATTAAAGAAATATCTGAACAAATAGCATGGATTCTTTGCAAGTACAATTTATACACTTCCTTCAAACTAGATCAAAAGTGGTCTTTATTTCTAACATTAGCCAATGACAAATTACCACCATTCTCCTTGCCAGGCATCTATCAGGTGTGTCCCGTTCACGATGAATTTGTTACTTTAGACAACATGGCTGTTTTACAAAGATTGGAATTCAGGAATATCAGCACTACATTATATTTTTTGAATCTGACAAGCCTGGCCTCACTTTCCATGCTATTGTTGGCACACTAGACTTGGTTACAAAGTATTCCATGTGTTATATATCCAATGGGATATATAACAAAAATTATATAAGATAAAAAAATCACAGGAAATGTAACAAAAGAAAATCATGAAAAACAGAATAAAGGAAATAGCAAGAAATCACACACTAAGATCAGAACACAAACCATACATAGAGCACACAAAATGACAACACGAAAAAGTACAAATGCAAATAATAACAGGAAACATAATAAATAACATAAATAAATTATAAAAATCTGGAATTAATATTTAAATTTTGAAAGGTTATAATGTCTTGATTAATGTCACTTACCTGAAATCTTCAAAATGAACTTCTGCTAAAAGGGTACAGGCAGTATACAAAATGAGCTGCTACCAAATATATATATCTGTATATTGTGCAATATTTCTCTAATTTTCAGTTCTAAGAGAAGAATATCAGTTATGCCAACCTTGCATCGTTGGGTCTCTGTCCAATCAGGAAACTAACATTCACACTAGCTTTGTCATCACTTTATCCCCCCCTTCTTCCATATTTAATTTGTCATCATCATCACTAAAAATGGTGCCTCAATAGCTAAAACGTTTGATAAGGTGGTTAATGTTTTCAGTTTTCATGTCTATTTTCATAGTTTTTGCCTTTTAGTCATAATTTTCATGCAAACCTGATAACACCCACTGACTAGCTTATATGTCTCAATCATATCATCCCCCCCCCTTCCTCCTATTCATGAGGCTTTGCAACTTACATTCTCTCAATCTGTCCTCGTACTCCACATTCCAAAGACCAGTGACCACCTTTGTGAATCTCCTCTGGACCCTTTCCAACATTATGCTCGTCACCATGAAAACCCAGTGACCAAATCTGTGCACGAGGTCTGATCAAGGCTTTATACAATGGCATCAAAACCTCTCTATTTCTGCATGTCAGGGTCCTCCACCACATCGCTGCCATTATCCGATGTGTCATCACAACTTGTGCAATGTGCCCCTACATTTCAGGTCCATGTCCACCATCACTCCTAGATCTCTCATCTCCTCTACTTCCTTTAAAGTTTCTCCACCAAGTGTATACTTTGTATCCCATCATTGCTTATCAAATTTCAAAACCCTTCACTTTGCAATGTTGAACTGACAGTTCCACTTACTGTCCATTCATGCAATCTATTCAAGTCCTCCTGTAAGATCATAACATCTGCTCGACTCAGGATTGCTCTCCCCAATTTTGAAGCATTTGTAAACAGCTGTATTCAGTAGCTAAATCATCCAAATACCATTAATATACAAACTGAACAACAATGAAGCCGAACTTGACCCCTGCAGTAGACCACTTGTGACCTTCTTCTTTCAGGATACTGCACTCCCATATACAACTTTCTGATACCTATCTGACAGTCAGTCACTGATCCAACCTCAGAAGTCTTTCATCCAATTCCAACTTTATTTAACAGCTTGTTGTGTGGCAGTCTATCAAAAGCTTTTGCAAAATCCAAGTACACCACTGCATATGCATCTCACCTGTCCAAGATATTTGTCACCTTGTTATAGTACATAAGTAACACATGATCTCCCTTTAACAAACCCATGCTGATAACCACAGAGAATACTGCTGTTATCAACCCATTTCTGTATCCTACTTCTCACCAATCTCCAGGACCTTCACCTCAACTCCAGATATACAGACCAGCCCAAAATTTGAAGCTACAGACTTATCACCACCTTTATGTAGTGGAACAATTTTACCCTCCTTCCACTCCCTTGGAACATGTGCTGTTGTAAGACTCCTATTAAACAGGCATGCCAATCTTATGCCAATTCCCTGGAACATTCCCTTAATATGCATGGTGATATGTCATCAAATCCTATTGCCTTATTGACATCAAGGTTATTTATTTCCTGAAATTATTTTTATGTGACACCTCCAAAGACTCATTGAGGGAGGACACCTACTCTACAACTCTCCGTCTCCAATTCACCAACCACAATGAACCACAACTACCTTCATAGTCTACAACAACACCATCTACTGCCTGCCATCACCACCACTAGTATTTTTACAGACAATCACAAACATCTATGCCCACAGTGGGATTTGATTCCGCAGTCTTTTTTGAGTTCGGATATGCTAACTACTCGGCCAACCAGACCAGCAAATACCTCCTGCTCATTCACAATAAAGCCATCCTCTCTTGTCCTCTACACTTAAGTTCCTTATGATTCCACCCCGACCACAATGAAACACTCTTATAAATTTATCATGAATACCTCAACAATGTCTTCTGCAGCAGTTACCATTCTACCATTTTCATCCATTAACATCATCTTACCATGTTCATTCTTCCTTCTACTTGCAGCATATCTAAAAAACTCTCTAGGGCTATTCTTTGCCTGATTTGCCAATTTCTGCTCATATTGCATTTTGTTTTCCTTACTAACTGAGTCATCTTCTGGCTTGTTCTTTATACTCCTCATGTAACTGATTATTACTATTATTTATCTTGTACTGCCTCCAAAGTAGTACCTTCTTCTTCCAGATTTCATGCTTAAGCTCCTCATTCATCCATTTTGCACCTACCTTATTCAGCCTTTTGGCCTTCAGAATACATTCTGAATATTGATGCTGTTATGTATTTCTTTGTCAGTTCCTAAGCAGTATTTATTTCCTTACTACACAACTCCTTGTTCCATGCTATAGCTCGAACTGTCTCCTAAGCTTGTGATAATCACCAGCCTTATAATTCCACATATATCCTTTCCTCACAAAAGTCTGCATATAGCTAGCCACAACCCAGTGGATCACTTCATGATCACTCTCACCAACTGGAGGAAAGTATGAAACCCCACTCACAATTACATCTTGTGATGAAATGATCAGATCTAAAACTCTTGATCCTCGAGAGTTTTAGATCTGATCATTTTCCTTATTCCCAAATGCTATCTCTTCATTCCAATCTATACTGTCATAATTAAAATCATCCATAATAATTACCCTTCCTTTGTTCACTAATCCAAGTTGTTTATACATTTCTTCATCACCATCCTCTGTATTCCCAGGCCTATAACAACATCCAACTAAATATATCTTCCTGTTAACCTCCACTTTACACCAACTATCTTAACCAGTGCCACTATTTTCCCTCTTTCATGTCTACCTTATGTGGACATAATTCCCCTGCTATCATCAGCAGCATTACCCCCTCCTTCTTGTACTTTCTATCCTTGTGAAAAATACTGTATCCTTCCATTTCTATTCTCGCTAGAAATCATTTTCATTCAACCATGTTTGCTTATTCCAACAATTTTGGGGAAAATAAACTCAATCAGTGAAACCATTTCATCTCCCTTATTTCTGATGCTTCTGGTCTATAACCAGTCCTATCCAAGCCACTTGTTGGTTGTGATTTCCCCACCACACTTGCCCAATCACCTTTATCACCACTCACCACATATATCTGCTTGGTCTCAACTTCTCCACTCACATCGCAATATATTCTATCTTCATGCACACATCCACTGCCACTTTCAACATCCTCTCCCTATGCCATGTCTCTCTCTGTCCACCTAGACCCCCCCCCCCCGTTTCCCTGTTCTTTCTTCATCTCTTGCACTACTACTGTTTTAACTATCAAGCACTTCTGTCTCTTCAATACCACTTTCCTAATTTTACATTTCATCTCTTGCATGCATCACACACTGTACTTCTACACACTACTTCCATCTAGCAACACTTTCTCCAGTGCACTCACTCCAAGGTCATTCAAATGCAACCTTTCACACTATACAGTCATTCTTTCCTCAAACACATGTCATACATCCACAAACTGTATTGCCTTCTCCTCACACAGCTCCACTAGCATACTATTCATGAGTTTGGCTCTCTGATGCAACTCATCATTGTCATACCTTGGCAACCTTTCCCACTATACTGTTATCTTTCACAATTCTCAATAACCTTCTGATATTTGCCCTCATGTGCTCCTTATATGTCCACTTAGATCATTTGTCCCCACAATCACCACTAACTCTCTTGTGCTCGTTTCTTCCTCATGTCCAACACCTGAACTGAAATGAGTTCTCCCTACTACTCATTCTCCCTCCCTTGTGAATTAATTCTGGATTTTTTTTTCCTCTTTTTTTTTATGTTGTCATATTGTGTCTAAGTTAGTAACTTATTCACATTTTATAATAAAGTGACAACAGAACTGGATAAAGGTAATGACTATACTATTATACTGCTAGACTTTGTTAAGACATTTGACAATACCACATGGAAAACTATTACAAAAGCTGGAGCAAATGGGAATGGATGAGGCTAGTAGAGCATGGATGGGAGAAGGGGGGGGGGGCTGACAGAAACCATGATGGTGACCAGCGAAGTACCTCAGGGTTTGGTACTAGGGTTACTACTCTTTAATTTGTATATCAATGACATAGGGAAACATATAAGAGGAGATTAATCAGTTGTTTGCTGATGATGCAAAACTGGAGAGAGAGCAATAGTTGATAAAGATGATGTAAATATCCTGCAGGATGATTTAAATAAATTGCCATTGTGAGCAAAGGATAATGATTGTCAATTTAATGTTGCAAAATATAAGATTATACACTTCGGGTTGAAAAGGTTGCATATGTTGTATCATAACGATGATACCGGATTGCAGGAAATTGATGAGGCTAGGGACTTGAGGATAATGGTGGACAAAGAGTTGAAGTTCAGAGGATATATTGCAAAAGTTGGTAAAATAGCTCAAAGGATTACTTGAACATTAAAAAACACACTAACAAGTAAAGAGGGAAGCTATTATCCCTTTTTATAAGGCTATGATTTGGCCACATCTTGACTACTGTGCACAAATTTGGTCACCTGGGTTTCTTGGAGACCAGTGGAAGAGAGGATGCATAGACAAGTGACCAAGATGATAACAGGTCTGTGGAATACTTCAGTACTTACAAGGATAGGTTGAAGGTTTGTGGGTTACAAAGTTTAGCTGATAGGCAGAAAACAGGAGACATGATAGAAACTTTTAAGATATGAAAGGGGTTTTATAAAATTGATACAAGTGAAATTTTTCAATATATAACAAATAGAGAACTAGTGGCCCATTCATGGAAGTTGTGCAAGAGTGTGGTTAGTAGAGATGTGAGGATCAGATTTTTTGCATGGAGAGTAGTGAATGAGTGGAATGGATTGCCAGAATTGGTTGTGAGCACCCTGGTGGTGGTAGTGAATGGATTCAAGGAGAGGTATGATAGGATTTGTGTGAATAATGGTTAAGTTGGGTCTCCCACAATGAGTCTCCAGACTCCATGGAGATGCTGTAAAATAATAATAAAGTTAATCTTAAACCAATCCCTTACCAACTTATATGCCTTTAGCATATCGCATCTGCTTCATTCACTAGACTACAAATTGCATCTTCTCAACTTTTTTTATATTCAACATTCTAGTGAGAAGAAAATACCCTTAGTCAATTCCTTCTGGACAGTTTCTAATATCTCATCATCCTTTTGAAAACCAGGCGACCAAATCTGTGCACAGTAGACCATATGTGGCATGATCAAGGCCTTATAAAATGGAACTAGAATCTCCTTACTTCTACAAGTCAGTGTCCTCTGCATCATTCCCAGAATTCATTGTACTGTTCTCACAATTTTAGCAATATGTCCTCTAAATTTTAGATCAATATCCACCATCACCCGCAGATCTCTTATATTCTACACCAACTCCAATATATTTCCAGTAAGTGTATACTCTAGATTCCATCTTTGTTTTCAAAATTTTAAAATCTTACACTTCGTGACATTGAACTGGCTTCCCCACTCCCGAAACCAATCACTTAGTCTGTTCAAGTACTCTTGTAAAACCACATGTACTGCTCTGCTTAAAATTTGTCTCAATTTTGATTCACGTGCAAACTATTGAATATTCCCATTTAGACCTTTCCCAGTATTATTAACATAGGGGTTAAACAGCAATGTCCCTAAAACAGACTCCCGAGGAATGCCTCTAGTGACTTTCCTCTTATGGGATACTGCTCCTCATGCACAACTTGCTGATATCAATTAGATAGCCAATTACCAGTCCAATGCATAAATATAATATCCCACCTATCCATTCTAATTTAACTATCAACTTATCATGGGACAATCCATCAAAAGCTTTTGCAAAATCTAATTATTCTACATATCCATTTTCTTTGTTCAAGGCACCTGTCACCTTACTGCTAATAAGTAGATTACTAAAACATGATCTTTTAGCAAATCTGTGCTATCAAAGAGAATACCATTGTTCTCAACCCAATTCTGGATTGTGGTTCTCACTAACCTATAAAATATTTTAACCACAGCACATGATGCAGCTGTACCATAATTTTATATTCTGGCACAACTGAGTACTCAACAACACCAGAGTTCAAGATCGGTGTTGTTGAGTACTCAACATAAGAAGCCTGAATGGCAAAGAAATGGAGCTGGCTGAGGAATTGGATAAGTACAACATCGACATAATATATGTAACTGAAACATAAAAGACAAAATCTGGTGAGATTTTTCTCAACAATAAATACAAAATGTTATATTCAGGCAATGACAATCAGGGAAAAGAGGTGTAACTATAGTATGAACACAAGACACGAGGCTAATCTTCCTAAATGGTAGGCGATATCAAGTAGAATCACGTGGGCAAATATTAGAATTGGGATCTTGACAATGAGACTTATTTGTGCCTATGGTCCCACACAAGGTTCTACTAAGGTAGAAGCAGAGGAATTTTTGAGACTTCAGAGAAAAAAACTGACAAAATAACAAAAAGGAAAAGTTGGACCTTATTGGGGATCTAAATTGCAGAGTAGGAAATGATTGTCAGACATACAGAAATATTTTGGGAAAATTTGCAGAACACAGCAAAGCTAATAATAATGGCAAATACCTGTTGGATTTCTGCTCAGGACATGGACTGGTTATTACTAACACAATGTTCAACATAAAAATGTGCACAAATTCACATCGAGAGAACAAGAAAGGAATAAGAAAAATCTCATTGACTATGTTATTGTTAGTGATGTTTGCTCACTGGTCCAGAACACTAGACTGTACAGATGATTTGAAATGGAAGTGATCACCATTTAGTCTTTAGCAAGATAAAATTGAATTTCATATTAAAAAGAATAACGTGTAAGAAAGTATTAAAGCGAATAAAAGTTGAGCAGTTCTCAGATGTGAACTGTAGACTAAAATACACAAACACTATTCAAGAAAAAATGAAAGAGTTTGAGAACAGGAACCAAACCGTGGAGGTTCAGTGGCAAATCCTGAAGAAAACGTTGATTGATTCAGCCAGAGAGGCATGTGGTGAGGTTGTCTGCAAAGATAGAAAAATCAGAACTCCATGGTGGACACAAGAAGTTAAAGATGTAGTGAAGGAAAAAGAAGAAAGCATATCAAAAGTTCCTGGCAAATAAGTCAGCTTGTGCTCTTAGAGAACACAGAGACAAATGGGAAAACTAAAAAACTGTGTAAAACTAGCTAAACAAAAGTCATGGGAAGACTTTGGCAAGAATATAGAAAATAAATATCAGGAATGTGGCAAAATATTCTGGAGACTGTTGAAAATGCTCAGAAATGGAGGAAACAGTGCTGTAAAAGGAATTACAGATAAAGGTGGCATGAAAACTAGAGCAAAAGATATCCTTAAGGTATGGAGTAATTACTTGGAAAAATTGCTAAATGAAACAAGCAGTGATGAAAGCACATTGGTAAAAAAAAACACTATACAGTGCAACCATTATACAGTGGTTGCACTGTATAATTCAGATGGCCTGGACAGAGGAGCAAATATCAGATAATTGAAGTAGAGCTCTCATAATACCCATATATAAAAAGGAAAATAAAACTGATCATAAGAATTACAGAGGTATTTCCCTACTGATCATTCCTGGTAAGATTCCTTTGGATTCATGCCAAATAAAGGCTATCAGGATCAGATTTTCACTTTACAACAAATAGTTGAGAAATCATGTGAATAAAACAAAGACTTGTATTTAAGTTTTGTAGATCTGGAAAAGGCATATGAAAAGGTACCGAGCGAGAAGCTATTCAAAATGTATGGTGTTAATGGGGCAATATTTAGTCTTTATATGAGTTGTAAGTGAGCAGTTATAATTGAAGGAAGTACAGGAAGATAGTTTGACTATTAAATTATTTAAGGAATTTACATCGTATACTGGAATATTAATTAAAATAAACTGTAATAAATACTTCCTATATTTCGGTAATGTCACATTGCCATCTTCATAGGAACATACAAATATGGCACATGCACGCAGGCACTACAAAAAGCAAATGAGGCAGAAGATAAGAAACTACTGTTGTTCCTAAAGTCCTAATGATGCCCCCCCCCCCAGCAGGCTATATTGGATTGTCTTGGCCATTGGGCTGATGGTCTCATGATGTAAGTCTCCCAAATTTGATGCAGTCTCATGCACCCAAATTTGTTGAGGTTTGGAACGTTTTTTTTTAGAGCTGAGGCTAGACCCCCCTTCATTATATGGACTTCCAAAAATACTTAAACTAAATGTCCCATTACATCCCGTAGTGGATGGCATTGATTCCCCCCACATATAACTTAGCCAAAGTGCTCACACACTATACTGGCAACACACCATCACACATAAAAAAACTCAGCCCACTTCAAAGCCAGTATAGAAACCCCTCACTCCAACACACTGACATAATGGTCAGTTTTGACGTCTCTTCCCTATTCACAAATGTCCCACTGAAGGAAACCTTAGATCTCATCCAAGCCAAATTTCCTCTGATATCTCAGCCCCATTTCAGTTCACAATGAACTCAGGCTATTTCATTTGGGCAGGGAAAATTCTACAAACAAATAGAGGGGACAGCCATGGGTTCACCACTTTTCCCATCCTCATCCAACTTCTTTATGGAGACTTTTGAAGACAAAGCCTTAAACTCTGTCCCACAAAACTCCACTATTTGGCTTCATTACGTGGATGATGTGTTCGCTATTTGGCCACATGACTCGGATACACTCCACTCCTTCTTAACACACTTAAACACCCAACAACCCAGAGTCCTGTTCACCTTGGAAAAAGAGGAAAACAACAGCCTCCCTTTCCTAGTCACTCTAATCACTCGCCATCCTGATGGATCCTTGTTTTCTCTGTTTATAGAAAACCCACCCATACAGGCAGGTACATTCACCCCTCCCTCAAAACAATATGGCATTATTAAAACACTATATAACAGTGCAAAATTAATCTGTTCAGATGACAATGCCCTAACCACTGAACAAAACCACATCCTTAATACTTTCTTAGCCAATGGCTACAACCCCCCAAAAAATATTAAAACTAGTAAACCACAACCTCTTCAACAATAAAAATTACACTAAATCTATCACCATTCCCTACATCTGGGAGCACCTCTGAAAAAATAACCAAAATCCTTAGAAAATATGACCTGACTTCCTGTTACAGACCATATAAAAAGTTCGCATCCATTATCTGCTCTACCAAAGACCAACCACTTCCCCTAGACCTACCTGGGGTATAACCAGGTCACTTGCAGCTGTAAATTGTCCTACTTTGGCCAAACAGGCAGGACAGTGAATATCAGGATTTGAGAACACAAAGACTACATCCAGTTTCACCAGTACAGCCACTCTGGGCTTGCAGACCATGCTCTAGATACCCACCACAGAATATGCTGGAAGAAAGCCAAAGTAATACACCGCAGCAAGTTTAAGTACGAAAGATTATTCATAGAATCAGCTTCAGCACCAAAAAAACATTCCAAACAACCTCAACAAATTTGGGTGCACGAGACTGCCCCAAATTTGGGAGACTTACATCATGAGAACATCAGCCCAACGGCCAAGACAACCCAATATAGCCCGCTAGGGAACACCAACAGGACTTTAGGAATAACGATAATTTCTTATCTTCTGCCTCATTTGCTTTTTGTAGTGCCTGCGTGAATGTGCCACATTTGTATGTTCCCATGAAGATGGCATTGTGACATTGTCGAAATATAGGAAGTATTTATTAAAGTTTCTTTTAATTAATATTCCAGTACATGTTGTAAATTCCTTAAATAATTTAATAGTCATGTGTTGCCAATGTATAAGCCATTCTACAGGAAGATAGTTTGATGTTAAATCTGGTGTCAGACAAGGATGTACATTATTCCCTCTGTTATTCATTATCTATATGGATTACATTATGAATGAAAGTGGTATTAAACCTGATATCAAAATTGGAGATGTTAACCTCAGTTCTTTACTTTATGCAGATGATGTTATACTTTTAAATAAATCAGCAAAAGTCTGCAAGATTCCCTGACTAAACTGAATTACTATAGTAATAAATTTTATATGAAAATCAGCAATAACAAGATAAAGACAATGAAAATAGTCAGAAAGATTGAAAATATCAACTGTATCGTGAGTGGAGAATCTTATAGAACATGCAAAACCTTTCAGCTACTTAGGCACAATTTTTAGTGAAGATGGTAAATTAAATATGGAAATACACAACAGAATCAACAAAGCTGATATGGTAGGAAGTCAAATGAATAAATTTATATGGAATAAGAGAGAAATTAGTCAAAACACTAAATTAGCTGTACAGAAGATAGTGTTCAAACCAATTTGAACTTAAGAATTTGAGACCTGGGTAGGAAGTAAAACACTTGATCAAAGAGTAGAGACAACGGATATGAGATTATACAGACACGAACAGATGGCATCACAATATTATATTAAAAACAAGAATGATAGGAAAGAACTTGACATTGTTATCATCCAGGAGTGTGTTAGCAGAGCTAATCAGGTGGTGTGATCACTTAAACAAAATTGGAGAGGAAAGTTTAGCAAAACAAATGTCTGCCAGTTTGGCAGAAAAAGACTCAAAGAACACCAAGATACAGCTGGATTAATACAGTAAGAAGTGCCTTAGAAGACAGGAATATAAAATCTGACAATGTTGGAGTCTTCACAGATAACAGATTGATTTGGAGGAAAATTGTTGATAGGAAGCTATTAATGATGTAAGGGTTTCATGTAGTACTAACATAATATCTTGTACTATGTACAGGATATTATGTTACTCTGCCTTCCAGTAGCAGCTGCTCCAGATGATTTACAAGAAAACAATTCAAATGCAGTCCATCACTCTTATACAGTTGAATTCATCCTTCAAACTTAATCCACACATTCACAAACTGCACTCCTTTCGCTTCACACATTTACACTAACATATCATTCACAATCTTTGCTCTCTGCCTTAACTCATCTGTCATACCTAGGCAACACACTGACTACCTTTCCTATCTTTTATTCTTCTGAACAACAGCCTGATATCCAAGTCATACATTCTCCTTGTTTCTAATCAAGTCATTTGTCTGTTTCTACCACTATCAACTAACGCTTGCTTACTCTTCATATTCAATGCCTCCAGTGTAGTCTTTTTAACTTCTGAAAACAATACTTGTGCATCTTCTCATCCACCATACCACTAACAATCAAATCCCAATTAAAACTATCATTTTTAAATTCCAAAATGAAGTGAGTTCACTTTAACATCTTATGTTAACTGAATCTGAAATGTTAACAAATTTGAAAGCACTCCCCCCCAACTCAATATCACTGGAGTTAAAGATCGGTACTATCAACATAAGAAGCCTGAATGTGAAAGAAATGGAGCTAGCTGAGGAATTAGATAACTACCAGATCGACATAATAGGGGTGACTGAAACAAAAAAAAAGACAAAAACCGGTGAGATCTTTCTGAGCAATAAATACAAAATGTTATATTCAGGCAACGACAATCAAGGAAAAGAAGGAGTAGCCATAGTATTCAACACAAAATATAAGGCTAATCTTCTTGAATGGCAGGCAGTCTCAAGTAGCGTGATGTGGGTAAATATCAGAATGGGGAATTGGACAATGAGACTTATTTGTGCCTATATCCCACAGAAGGTTCTACTAAGGTAGAAGTGGAGCAATGTTTTGATGCTTTAGAGAAAGCAACTGACACAATGAAAAATGAAAAGTTGTTCCTTGTTGGGGATCTAAATAGCAGAGTAGAAATGATTGTCAGACATACAAAAATATTTTGGGAAAATTTGGAGAAAAGAGCAAAGCTAATAATAATGGCAAATACCTGTTGAATTTCTGCTCAGGACATGGACTGGTTATTACTAGCACCATATTCCAACATAAAAATGTGCACAAATTCACATGGAGAGAAGAGGCAAGGAATAAGAAAAGTCTCAATGACTATGTTATTGTTGATAGTGATGTTTTCTCCCTGGTGCAGGACACCAGTGTACAGAAGATTTGAAATTGGGAGTGATCACTATTTAGTCTTGAGCAGGATAAAATTGAATTTCGTATTGAAAAGAATAACATGCAAGAAAGTTTTAAAGAGAATAAAAGTTGAGCAGCTCTCAGTGAACTGTAGACTAAAATACACAAAGATTATTGAAAAAAAAAAATGAAAGAGTTTGAAGAACAGGAACCAAACCTTGGAGATTCAGTGGCAAGCCTTGAAGAAAACCCTGATTGATTCAGCCAGAGAGGCATGTGGTGAGGTTGTCTGCAAGGACAGAAAAATCAGAACTCCATGGTGGACACAGGAAGTTAATGAGGCAGTGAAGGAAAAGAAGAAAGCATATCAAAAGTTCCTGGCAAATAAGTCAGCTTGTGCTCTTAGAGAATACACATTGTAACACAATGTAAGAATGCTAAAAACTGTGCAAAACTAGCTAAACAAAAGTCATGGGAAGACTTTGGCAAGAACATAATAAATAAATATCAAGAAGGTGGTAAGATATTCTGAAGGTTGTTGAAGAAGCTTAGAAATGGAGGAAAGAGTGCTGTAAAAGGAGTTAGAGATGATAAAGTTGACATGAAAACAGGAGAAAAAGATATTCTTGAAGTATGGAGTAATTACTCTGAAAAATTGCTAAATGAAACAAGCAATGATAGCACAATGGTAAAAAAAAACACTCAACAGGCATACAGTCAGGAATACATATCCATACTTGAAGTAGAAAAACCCATCAAAGGCTTGAAATGTGGAAAGGCAGCAGGAGTAGATGACATTCAACCAGAAATGTTGAAGTATGGTGGTAGAAGAGTCTTACAGTGGCTGCACTGCATAGTTCAGAAAGCCTGGACAGAGGGACGAATTCCCGATGATTGGAGTAGTGCTCTCATAGTACCCATATATAAAAAAGGGAAATAAAACTGAATGTGAGAATTACAGAGGTATTTCCCTACTGAGTGTTCCTGGCAAGATTTATGCCAGTATACTTGAGAAACGGTTGAGAAGAATTGTGGAAGAAAAGCTTAGTGAAGAACAAGCTGGATTCAGACCTAATAGAGGCTGTCAGGATCAGATCTTAACTTTATGACAAATAGTTGAGAAAGCATGGGAATATAACAAAGATTGGTATTTAAGTTGTGTCGATCTGGAAAAGGCATATGACAAGGTGCCACGAGAGAGGTTATTCAATATGCTGCAGTTATATGGTGTCAATGGGACATTATATCAAGCAATACTTAGTCTTTATTTCAGTTGCTAGTTAGCAGTTAGAATTGAAGGAAGTACGGGAAGATGGTTTAATGTTAAAATCTGGTGTGAGACAAGGATGTACATTATCTATATGGATCGCATTATGAAGAAAAGTGGTATTAAACATGATATCAGAATTGGAGATGTTAATGTTAGCTCTTTGCTTTATGCAGACGATGTTATACTTCTAAATAAATCCGCTACAAGTTTGCAAGATTCCCTGATTAAATTGAATAACTGTTGTAATGAATATGGTATGAAGGTCAGCAATAAAAAGACAATGAAAATAGGTAGAATCGTTGAAAATGTCAACTGTGCTGTGAATGGAGAACCTGTGGAATAAGTAAAACATTTCAGCTACTTAGGCACGATTTTTACTGAAGATGGTAAATTAAATATGGAAATAGTCAACATAATCAACAAAGCTGGTATGGTAGGAAGTCAATTGAATAAATTCATATGGAATAAGAGAGAAATTGGTCGGAACACTAAATTAGCTGTATACAATACAGTGTTCAAACCAGTTTTAACTTATGGATCTGAGAGCTGGGTCAGAAGTAAAACACTTGACCAAAGATATGAGTCTTGAGAAAAATTACAGGCCTGAACAGATATCATCAATGGCAATATCATATTAAAAACGAGGATATTAAGAAAGAACTAGACACTGTCAACATCCAAGAATGCGTTAGCAGAGCTAATCTCAGGTGGTATGGTTACTTAAACAGAATGGGCGAGGAAAGATTAGCAAATCTTTGCCAGGTTGGCAGGAAAACGACCTAGAGGAAGACCAAGATATAGGTGGATTGATACGGTACAAAGTGCCTTAGATCAGTGTTTCCCAAACTTCTGGATGTCAGGGCCCCCTTTGCAAAAATAATAATATTTCGCGGACCCCCTCGAAAAAAAATCGTAATAGAGAGATATATGATTATAATATTTATTGTATTTATATTCAATACAAAACATACACAGCGAATATTGCAAAAATCAAATGCATATATTACATTTTTTGCCTCTTACCGTTTGGTTCTGAAGACGACGCAGGCTGTTCTGGTAAAATATGAAATACTGTCCTTTTTTTGAGTCTGTCTCTGCTTCTTCTGATTGTTTGCGGAAATTTTTTTTTTATTTTTTATCAGCCACTTATCCATCTCAGGGTTAAATTTTTTAACATAGAATAGATCAAATAATATCACCACTTACCGATACTGGCACACCACAGACTGATAACATGAAATTAGTGAATATTACCTGAATAAAGGAATCCCCAGACCAGGAACATTTTTCTCTTTTGTGACTTTTCTCCCTTTACGGTAATTAAGCCTAACGCGAAACAGACAGCAAAGGCAGGTTATTAAAACATGCATATGATTGGTGCGGTATTAACAAAAGATTGCGCAACCGAAAGATAAAAGCATAGCTGACAATTGAGTTGAAATGCTAACTCTCTTCAACCAAATTCCATATGTGAACCTGCCATAACATTCATTATATATATATATATATATTACTTAGTTTTAACATTTTTATGAATTTTAACACGTTCGGTTGAATTTTATTGCTGCCTTGGGAAATCGAACTCGCACTCATCTAATTAACAACAATAGTTTTTAGTTAGATACTGTGTTTGCCCGTGCAACATATGCTTTTGTTTCGGTCTATACAGCATAGTTCCTGTATGAGGGGACATGTGATTCATTAATTAGTGTGTTTTTATCCCCGTTGTGTCTAATTGCACTATTTGTTGAGAAATATATTACACAGACTCCTCATACCTTATTCACTGGCATAATAAAAGTACTTGTTTTTATTGCCTCTGCAGTATAGTGGCTGTTAGGGAGGGCATGTTGTTTACCACTGCAAGCGAGTCACTATCTCCCCACATGAACTTGTTTAAGCTTTTTTCATGTGTGAAGATATGGGAAACTTTTATTGGTAACAGAAAACTAGCTCGGATGACAGTGATAATATAAAACGAGTTTTGATTAGTGTTGCCAATTTAGCTCTTTTGGAGCTAGATCTAGCTCTTTTTTTTCTTCCCTAGCTCCAAAAATTTTAATCTAGCACCTAACTCGAAATCTAGCTTCTTCAGAACTAGTTTCAGCTCTTTTTAGTTGTTTTTATAACTTACTGTTAAAAAAATTGTTTTGAAAGTTTTCCAGATGTTCGCATTTGATAAGGAATTGTATTGTACGTTTGGTGCGAGCATCGTACACATTTCAAATGCATGATGACGTCAGTCAGTCACGTGGCCCAAATAGCCTACCATTTTGTCACTTTAAAATTGATAGTACCGCTACAAGTTAGTCTTCGCACAGTGTTCTGGTTGGTAGTTACGATAGCGAGTGGGAAGTTTTCAAAGACTGATCGTAATTCGTTGCAGTAAAGAGATGTATACCATTCTTCAAAAATGACAAAGTAAGTGGTTGTGAAGTTCCTGGTGATGCTACAAAAGGCTGCTGTAAGTTTTGCAGATGTTTCATATCTGCAAAACTTCCAGTGGCCTTTTGTAACGTTAAACTAAGAAACATCTTGCTGCAGTTCAATATAAGGCTGTTCTTATTACAAATATGCTTGTGAAAAAGTCTGATGAGACCGTGAACTTTGAAGGTAGGTTAGCATTATTTCTTTGTTGTCACTCATCATTCAATAGTTGCAATCATCTAGTAGATCCCAGACAGTCAAATTATGCCAAAGGTAAAAATGCACCGAACTAAGTGCTCTGCAATTGTAAAGAATATTCTAAGTGAGCATTTTGAACATCATCTAATTGCAGACATTGGAGATGAAAATTTTAGCTTGCTAATACACGAATTGAATGATATCACAGTGAATAAGATTTTAGGAATGGCCATTTATTATAGCAAGAAATTCAACAAAATTATGCACACATTTCTGAGCATGGTGGTGGTTCTAAAAAAGTGTGGTATTGTGGCTGCACTGAAAAAAGAGCTCTTGACCAAGAAATTGGACTTTAAAAATCTCATTGCAATTGGTACAGACAATGCCAGTGTTATGGTTGGTGTCAATAATGGCGTTTATGAACTATTGAAGGCATATATTCCCTCCTTAATTTTAATTAGATGTGTATGCCATTCATTACAACTGGCAATGTCTCACACTTGTGCAGAATCTCTCCCAAGAAAATTAGAATTTTTCATTGCTGAAACGTATAAGTGGTTTTCACATTCTTCTTCAAGACAAGCAGCATACAAAGAGCTGTATCAATCTATCATCGAAAATGATGCTCCTCTGAAAATTATAAGCAATTGTGCAACAAGGTGGCTCTCCATTGAACCTGCAGTAAACAGAATTCTCAGCCAGCGGTTGGAATTAAAAACTCACTTCGAAGTCGTGCGTGTGACTGAGAAATGTTACAAAGATCAAATTTTGTGGGAGATGTACAAAGATGAAAGGAATCTGTTGTACCTTTTATTTTTGCATCTTGTTCTAGTTCAAGTTTAGCAAGTTAACAAAATTTTCGAATCTAACAGGGCAGATAAGATGAGATTATTTGAAGACCTTTCTCATTTGATTCGTTCTATTGCTAATATGTTAGTGCTACCATCATCCACAGTCGACCCTCTAGAGTCAGAGATTGATGACTATTTGGATCCCAATCCAAATTTTGGTTACATATTTGAAAGAAAAATTTCAGAGTTGATGATACAAAAGAAAATAATGCAAAATGATGAGCAAAATCTTAGAAGTAGAGCAAGACAGTTTCTTCTTGGTCTCTTCAAACAGCTTAAGCAAAGGTTGCCTGAAAACTTGAATATTTTACGAATGATCTCTTCTTTTTCTGTTGACAATACCCCAAAACATATAAAAGAACCTATTACTCCCATCTTAGAAATAATGCTGAAAACAGAAAAAGATGTTGCTGCTGTTGAATACCAGTACAATACTATCCAGTTAAATAAATGGACAAATATAGAAAACACTGAGCTATTCTGGACTATAGTACGAGAATATAAAGATGCATCTGGAATGAATCCATTTAAAGAAATTGCCCGGTGTGCAATAAATTTATTAATGCTGCCAAATTCTAATGCTGAAATTGAATGAATTTTTAGTTCCATGAATGTAGTTAAAACTAAATTAAGAAACAAGATGGAATTGTCAATGCTGACAGCTATTTTGTCAGTCAAGTATAGCCTCAGGCATAACAACAAGTGCTGTATACAGACTATCATTTACCAGCATCTACACTGAGTAATATTGGAACAATTACCCCATATAAGCTGAAAATCTAAGTGAAAACGTGGGTGAATTAAGCACAGAAGATGTATTTAGCCACTTATATGCAAGTATCACTTCAACTTGAATAAAGTAAGTAACTTAAAAGTATCAGCTACTACTTTTAAAATTTTAGCTTGAAATTTTTATTTTTAACTCCTTTTTAGCTCTTTCTAGCTTTTTTTTTTTTTTTAAGATTTAGCTGTTTTTAGTAATTTTCATTTGGCAACACTAGTTTTGATATGTATATAAAGTCAATATCAACAGTCCCTGATTACGAACGCGTGATGAAAAGGACAGGAAGATTTAGCTTCCCTGGAAAGCATTCGAAGTAAATACAATTAACCACTGCTTTGAAATGAAACATATGAATAAGCAATATTTACTAATATTCATTAAGCACCGAAATATGCAGAAAGCAAAGTTTGTGAACCAACACCAATGCGTGAATTTTTCCATTAAAATATAAAAAATAACAAAAAATAAATAATAAATAATAAAAGTTAAATACGTTTCTTTTAAAATAAAAAAAATCTACTTAGTCTTAAAACATTTTAAATTTGTTTTCATTATTTCACGGTCCCCCTCAACAAAACCTACGGCCTCCAAGGGGGCCGTGGCCCACAGTTTGGGAAGCGCTGCCTTAGATGATAGAAATATAAGATCTGATAATGTTGGGGTCTTGACAAGTAACAGACTGATTTGGAGGAAAATTGTAGATAGGAAGTTAGTAATGATGTGAGTTTGTCATGTAGTACTATCATATCTTGCACACCCCCCTTGAGGGTACATGTCAGGAAGTTGATGATGTTAACTGAATAGAAAAATCCAAGGATCCAATTCACCCTAGAGGAAGAAGTAAATAAGCAGTTAGCCTTTTCAGATCTTTTAATTCTTTGCCAACCAGACGGTAACGTACATTTCCCAGTTTTTAGGAAGATGACTCATACAGGCCATTATATCCATGGTGAATCCCATCGGCATCCCAGTCAAAAGGCTGGAACTATTAAAACACTGGTTCATCGAGCCCACTCCTTATATTCTTCAGATGAGCTATTACAGAAAGAATTGCAACATATTATTTCCACTTTTTTATCTAAAGGTTATAAGAATTCTTTTATCCAAAGAGCTTTGAGCAGTTTTGGTATCTCTACCTCTTCAAATGCAGAAGAAATAACTCTTATTCCTATCCCTTATGTGCAAGCAATTAGTGAACATATAGCAAAAGTTTTAAAACCACTAAATATTTTTGTTGCCTTTTGCCCCATCAGAAAAATCTCCACCTTTCTCACTTCTCCAAAGGACAAGCTTCAACATCTCAATTATCCAGGTGTCTACCAGATTCCTTACTCCTGTGGGTTATCTTATTTCAGACAAACAGGAAGATCTACTTTTATTCGGCTAGATGAACATGAGTCTTATATTCAATACCTTGAACCTGAACAATCTGGACTTGCAGAGCATGGCATCAACACTAGACATAGAGTTCATTGGAATAAGTTCCTCATAGAGTTCATCAAAACATAAAAGTCAGTTTCTCATGGAATGGCTTTATAAAGAGACATGTGAAACTTTACCTCACTCTCCTAACTTAAACAGATCCGATGGTCTACGTCTATCCCCTTTGTGGGAGATAGTACTTTTAAATAAGCTAATCTTTCCTAACTTTTTTCATTGTGTGTGTGTGTGTGTGTGTAATTTAATTATTTATTTATTTTTTTATTTTATGTATTTTTTAAAAAAATAAGTTAGGAAATTTCATGATTTTTTTTAGTTATCTTACATTAGCTACTTATGTGGTACCTTTTTGAATTCCCAATTATTGCTCTATTAGCTTTGTACTGAAGATGCCTTTGATACTCAGGAGAAAATTATATTAATAAATAATATTGTAAGTGAGTTAATTCCAATATCATAATTTATTTAAATAGGAAAATTTAAATAAGCAATTATCAAATAACAACAAAAACTGAATGCATTTTTGATGTATTTAATGATATATGAGCATATCAAGGCTTGTATGGAAGTTAAATACAAAAATTTTACAATTCCCATTATTAAAAGTATTACAACTCCGGACCGAGCCTCCCTGATGAAAAAGTGATTTTTAACCTTTCGGACCATATATTGGCACAACCAGAAACTGAAATACGTAAGAAAGGATTCAATTTCGCCATCGCCCCAGATCATTTTCCTAAGTCGACATCATCAGTAACATAGAGAAAGCACTCTCATCCTTTCCAAAAACAATGGCAAATGATCTGAGATTAAAAAGTGCTATTATCCTTTCAACTTCAAAGCCATCTAACCTAAACATAACACCCCAAGAAAAAAGAGCTCTCTCAAACTTGAAAAAGGATAAACAAATAGCTACCTTAAAAGCAGACAAAGGTAGCCAAGATTGCAGAATTACTACCAGATTCATCAACGTATCACATATTAGAGTTGGACCCAACATGGAAAAACCACAAGAATACTAATAACTTATTACGGAACATTACTAACTGGTCCACAGACTTGCAACAGAATCTGAAGTCACTACACCCATTGATGCCACGATTGTATGGAGCCCCTAAAGTCCACAAAAGTGGAGTTCTGCTATGCCCGATCGTTGATGGAAGAAATGCTCCCACATATTTATTGTCCAAACACCTCTCCAGCCTCCTAAAAGGACACACCAAAAAATCAGACACTTACATTAAGAATTCAAAGCACTTTATTGAAAAATATCTCTATCTTCAAGACAGACATTCTTGCTAGCTTGGAAGTGGTATCTTTATTTATCAACATCCAGTAGAAGAAGTTATCAGTATCCTATATACAATCTCTTCCCTGAATATATGGCTCACCTTTTTCGTCATTGCCTTAAATCTAATTATTTTTAATGGAATGAAAAATGATATATGAGCAACTAAATGGCTTAACTATGGGCAGTCCTCTTTCGCTGCCCTGTGCAGATCTATTCATGGAAAAGCTAGAAACAGATACCCTCTCAAAATAAGACAAAAAACCTTTAGTGTGGTGGAGGTATGTAGACGATGTCTTCATAATTTGGAGGGACACAAAAACAGCTCTTTTGGACTTTTTAACCAAAATTAATTCTTTTCATCAAAAAATACAATTCACTTTGAACTGGAAAAGATAATCAACTACCATTTTTGGATACCCTAATCAAGAAACTAGCAGACTAGCAAAATTGTAGATAGAAAGTTAGTTATGATGTAAATTTTTCATGTAGTACTATCATATCCTGTTCACCCCTTGAGGGTATATGGCAGGAATTTGATGATGATAATTAATAAAAAATAGATTCTTAGCCCACCCACTGTACTATATGTTTCAAACTTTAATGAGCGAGAGTCATAAAAAAAAAAGATGGGGGGGGGGGGGGGAGAACCATGCTTTCCCTACCATATTTGTTAAGCAGTACTGTTTTATTTATTTTACAGTTAAAGCAAAATAATATAGCACATTTTCTATATAAATTAATATTCTGTATGTACTAGCAATTCTCTTTCAAGGAATCCAATGCATTATAATATCATTTGTGTACAGATTTCATTATTGTAAGCATAAAACAAAAAGAAGTTCCATTAAACACATTCCTCATTTCTGCTTATTGAAATGAATTCTGGGAGATGTATAATATATAGAATGACTAAA